>NW_007236757.1:4955-10421 GCF_000164805.1 Carlito syrichta | reverse complement strand
CGGAGAACCAGCAATCTTCGATTCCATGTCCCTGGGAAACTTCTTGACGTATTTGTATTCATATGTAAGAGTTTGTAATTCCCCTCACCAGAAAACGTCCGGGCGTCTTCCTGATAATAAAAGAAGGAATCTGGATTATGGGAGGACTCAATCCATTTCTACAGCACTCCGTTATAAGGTCTTATCTGGAATATGAGCTTCTAGTTCTCCAAATTCTTCAGAGCACGTTGTCACTTGGAAAGGACAAGTGTCATTATAGATACCCAGCAACCTTCTGGTCCTCTTGATTGTTGTAACCAAGAACCAGTCTGTGCAATTCAGTTGGGTTTCACGGCACAACTAAAGCCAGATTACAGGACTAAGGCATCATCTCGCCATATTTGTGTGTAACTCTTGTCTTAAGATGTACCCTATAATCCTAAAACTTCCGTTTGTGCATCTACTTTATACGGCCTTGGGGTTTTGAGGTTGCTAAGCATGTAGTACATATTTTTAAAGGTAACCAGGAATCACGGATTCCACATCCCTGGGACAAAGCTGGGCATCTGTCTATTTGCAGACAAAATTTTGGAATCCAGATCGCCAGGGAAAATAAGGGCTTCTTGCTGAGAACGAGAAGAGAATGTGGGTTCAGGGGTCCTCAAACGTCAAAATCTATATTCCCTCTTGATAAGGTTTAATGAGGAATCTGGGCTTGCATGTCCTTCCGTTTTTCAGAGCTACTTCCTGCGTGGATACCTAAGGTCTCTTACGACAGATCCAAGAAGATTCCGGTCCTTTCGATAGTTGTACTCAAGGATCTGGACCTACAGTTTCTTTTGTTTTTATGAAAATCTTCAGCCATAATCCAGTTTCCTAGGAAAAAGCTGGCAATTTGCGACAAAATTCCTCGCTTCAGGTTATGTCAAAATACCGAAATTTCCTGTGGTCAGGCTGGTGGGAATTGGGATATTAGGTTTATGATATTCCACATTTTTACTATGTCTTGTTAAGGGGATCCTGTTAACTTGGCTTACAGTTCTTAGGAACTGTATGGGATTCTTTCTATTGATATCCAAACAACTGGAATTCTATGTTCATCAGGAAATATCTCGGGTATTTCTGAGAATTCAGCAGGAATTTGCGTAATGGGAGTCCTCATATATGGGAAATTACATGTCCTCTTACTAGAAAAGAATAAGGAATCCGGGTTACATGAGTCCTCAAATCACAAAAACCTACAAGGAGTCTTACTAAGGGAGAAAAATATATGAGAGATTTGAAGAATGAATCTGGGGAATGGGAGTCCTCATATAAAGGAAACTTCACAACCTCTTGATAAGGATGAAAATGGAATCTGGGTTACACATGTCCTCGAATCTAAATATCTACAGGGCGTCATTCTAAGAGTTAAACAAGAATCAGGGTTTCGAAGCAGGAATCTCGGTAATGGGAGTCAGCATATACCAGAAACTACACAGCCTCTACCTAAGAAAGGATAGGAAATCTGGTTTTCACGATTCCTCAATGTCTAAAATCTACTGGGTGTCTTGATAAGGGTTAAACAAGAATCAGGATTTCCAAACAAGAATCTGGTGAATGGGAGTCCTCATATACAGGAAACTACATGGGCTCTTGCTAAGGAAGAATAACGAATCTGGGTTACACGAGTCCTCACTTTCAAAATGTTCAGGGCGTCTTGGTAAGGCCTACAAGACGCTTACTTCGTCGTCCCCATATTTTTGAGAGCTGTTTCCTATGTGCATATTACGAATCACGCATTCCAGAAGTCCTGCAACATTCTGGTCCTCTTAATTGTTTAAAATCAAATATGGCACTACAAGCCCTAAGATTATGGATCCTCTAACGCCAAATTTCAGGACACAAGTAATCTTCTCGGGTTTTCTGAATATAAGCCCTGAGTTCAGGATTACATTGTATTCGAGAAAATTCTGGTAGTTCAGCTATTAGGAATTAGGACCTTGGGTTTAGATGTTGCACCATGTTTAGGTTTTTTTGGGAGGGCACCAGGGTCTTGGTTTACAAGTCCATAGGAGCATTCGGGAGTCTTTCTATTGGGAGCCACGTGTCTGGACTTCTAGGGAATGGGGAAACATCTGGTCATTCTTTTGAGAACGAAACAGGAATCTCGGACACTTTGTCCCCAGAAAGCTTCTACTCATGGTACCAATGTGAAACAAGGAAAATCAGTGTGCATGTGACCAGCAAATTTCTGGGCAGTTGTTAATTTTTCCCTGGCTTAAGGTAGTTCTCATACCTAGAAGCCAACAGGAATTTTCTAAATGCTAATAAGGAATTTTGCGTCCCAGTCCCCACACTTTTCAGAACAAATTACTGTATACATACCACAAATCTGTCATTTTTGATTCCCAGAAACCTGCTGCTCCTCTTCTTAGATGTAACAGAGAATCTGGCCATAGGCTTAGCATATTTTACAGAAGGATTTAAGGCCGGATTCCATAGCTCAAGGAATCATCTTGCCATTATGAGTGTAATTTCTGACTTCAGGTTTACCTCGTATACAGAAAATACTGCTGGAATTTTAGATTGATATTCGTAACTTGGGATTAGGTGTTCCCAAATATTTAGGACGTACTTTTAAAGGGGATCCAGCAATCTTGGATTCCAGGACACTTCTGACCTTTTGGGCTTATGAGTATTCGTATACAAGAGTTTGTACTTCCACGTCGCCAGGTAACTTCCGGGAGTCTTACTGAGAACAAAAAGAATCTGGGTTACAGGGGTCGCCAATCTAAGAATCTACATGGACACATTATAAGGGCTAATCTGGAATCTGGGATTCTATTTCCACACATACATTAGGGCCGCAGGCTTCTTGGATATGACAGTTTTGTCAGTATAGATTCTCAGCAACCTTCTGATCTTCTTGATAGTTGTAACCGAGAATGTGGACCTACAAGTCCGTTTGGTTCCTTGGGACAAAAAAGGGCATATCCCAGGACACAAAGAATCTTATCGCCATATTTGTATGTATCTATCTCCTTAAGATGTATCTTGTAATCCAAAAACTTCTGTTTGTCCTTCTATTCCAATTGGGCCCAGTGTTTTGAGGTTGCCAAATATTTATTACGTACTTTGAAGGGTAACCAAGATTCATGGATTGCACGACTCTTGGTAATTTCTGGGCATCTTCCTACTTGTAAACAGAGTGTTTGGATGCACATCACGAGGAAAAAAGAGGGCATCTTGCTGAGAACGAAAAGGAAATCTGGTTCTAGGAGTTCTCATTCGCCAGATATACAGGGCCTCTTGATAAGGTTTAATCTGCAATCTGGGCATCAGGGTCCCTACATTTGTCAGAGCTACTAGCTCCATAGATTCCATTAATCATTCATTACAGATCCCCAGGAACATTCTATTCTCTTGATAGTTGTAATCGAGGATCTGGCCCAAATTTGCTTTTGTGTCTTATGAACATCTAGGACCATAATCAGGTACCCCAGGAATCAAATGGCATATTGCTACAAAATCCCTCAATTCTGGTTACCTCAAACTACAGAAATTTCTTGGGGTCGGCCTTATGGAATTGGCCCATTGGATTTAGAAAATTTCATATTTTGGGGACTTCTTTTAAAGTGGAAACAGGAATCTTAGATTCCAGTCCCCAATAACCTTATGGGACTCTTTCTCTTGATATCCAAACAACTGGAATTCAAGGTCATCAGGAAATATCTCAGTACATAGCTGAGACTGAAGCAGGAATCTGTGTAATGGGAGTCCTCATATACAGGAAACTACACTACCTCTTGCTATAGAAGAATACGAAATTGTGTCTGCACGAGACCTCAGGGAAAAAATCCACAGGGCGTCTTACTAAGAGGTAACCATGAATCATGTTTTTAATGTAGGAATATGGGTAGTGGGAGTCCTCAAATACAGGAAACTGGACTGCCTATTGCTAAGAAAGAATAAGGAATCTGGGTTATACGTGTCATCAATCCCTAAAAAACTTCAGGGCCTCTTTAAGGGCTAAACACCAATCAGGGTTTTTGAAGCATGAATCTGTGGAAATAGGGTCTTCATATACAGGCAATTACACGGCCTTCTGTTAAGAAAGAATAAGGAATCTGGGTTACACGTATTCTCTATCTCAAAAGAACTACAGGGTCTCCTGCTGAGGGCCAAACAACAATAAGTTATTCGAAGCAGGAATGTGGGTAATACTCCTCATGACAGGAAACTTTGATGCCTCCTTCTAAGGAAAAATAAGGAAATTGTTTTACACGGTTCCTCTATCACAAAATCAACATGGTGTCTTGCAAGGGCTTAACAAGAATCAGGGTTTCAAAACAAGAATCTAGGGAAAGGGAGTCCTCATATACAGGACACTACACGGCCTCCAGCGAAGAAAGAATAAAAAATCTGTGTTTCACGAGTCCTCAATCCGAAAAAATTCTCAGGACGTCTTGCAACTGGACAGACAAGAATCAGGGCTTCGAGCTCCCCTCATCATTTGGAGCTATTTAGCATGTGGATATTAAGAATCATTCAACTCAGGACTCCAGCAACATTCTGGTCCTCTTGATGGTTCTAAACGGGTATCTGGCACTACAAGTCCCTTAGGTTCCTCGGGGCAACTAAGGCCAAATTCCAGCATACAAAGGATCATCTTGCCATATTTGAATGTAACTCTTAGTCTCAAGATGAACCTTGTAATTCTCAAACTTCCATTTGTCCTTTTTTTTTTGAGAGTGGCCGAGCGTTTTGCAGTTGCCAAATGTTTAGTACGTATTTTTAAAGGTAACCAGGAATCACGGAATCCCCGTCCCTAGGAAACTTGTGGACATCTGTCTTTTTGTATACAGAGTTTTAGAATACACATCGACAGGGAAATTCAAGGCATCTTGCTGAGAATGAAAGGGAACCCAGGATCTTGGAGTTCTCATTCAACAAAGTCTGCAGGGCCCTTTGATAAGGTTTAATCAGAAATCTGGGCTTCTAGGTCCCCATATTGTTAGGGTGTCTTGTACAAGTGAATCAGTTATCTTGGATTCCAATTGCCCAGAAAACGTCGGGGCTCTTTCAATTGATATCCATACAACTTGAATTCTACTTTTCCACGAATTATCTCGGTGTCTTCCTGAGAATGAAGTAGGAATCTGAGTAGTGGGAGTCCTCATATACAGGCAACTTCATGATTCTTGTGAAGGATGAATAAGGAAGCAGGGCACATGGGTCTTCAATATCGAAAATCTACGGTGTTTCTTGCTAAGGGCTAAACAAAATCAGTTCTTCGAGCACCCCTCATGTTTTATACCTCTTTGTTATGTTGATATTATGAATCAATCATTCCTGGACTCCAGCAACTCTCTGGTACTCTTGATAGTTGAGAAAATAATCTGGCACTACAAGTCCATTTAGATATTTGGAACCTCTGATTCCAGACCCAGGATATCAGTAATTCCCTCGGATTTTTTGTATGTAAGCCCTGACCTCAGTGTTACC
>NW_007236757.1:2880-3858 GCF_000164805.1 Carlito syrichta | reverse complement strand
AATCCAGCTCGCCAGGGAAAATCAGGGCAACTGCTGAGAATGAGAAGAGAATGCGGCTTCAGTGGTCCTCAATTGTCACAATCTATATGGCCTCTTGATACGCTTTAATGAGGAATTTGGGCTTGTAGTTCCTTCCATTTTCCAGAGATACTTGCTGGGAGGACACCTAAAATCTCTTATTACAGATCCAAGAAAATTCCAGTCCTTTCAATAGTTTAATCGAAGATGTGAACCTACAGTGTCGTTTGTTATTTATGAATATCTTCTGCCATAATCCAGTTCCCCAGGTATCAACAGGCATTTTGCGAAAAAATCCCTAGCTTCAAGTTACCTGAAAATACCGAAATTACCTGTAGTCAGGCTGCTGGGAATTGGGATATTGGGTTTAGAATATTCCACATTTTTGCGATGTCTTGTTAAGGGGAACATGGAAACTTGGATTACAGTTCCCAGGTACTATATGGGAGTCCTTGTATCGATATCCAAACAACTGGAATTCTATGTTCATCAGGAAATATCTCGGGTATTGCTGAGAATTAAGCAGGAATCTGCGTAATGGGAGTCTTAATATACGGAAAACTACATGGTCTCTTACTCTGGAAGAATAAGGAATCTGGGTTACATGAGTCCTCAAATCCTAAAAACCTACATGGAGTATTACTAAGGGAGAAAAACTTATCAGGGATTTGAAGCACGAATCTGGAAATGGGAGTCCTCATATACAGGAAACAACACGGGGTTTTGCTAAGGAAGAATAACGAAACTGGGTTACACGAGTCTTCAATTCCAAAAATATTCAGGGTTCTTGGTATTGCCTTCAGGACTCGGACTTTGATGTCCTCATATTTTCAGAGCTGTTTCCTATGTGCATATTAGGAATCATTCATTCCGGAAATCCCGCAATATTCTGGTCCTCTCGATTATTTAAACGAAAATATGGCACTACAAGTCCATTTAGATTCTGGATCCTCTAATGCC
>NW_007236757.1:0-1207 GCF_000164805.1 Carlito syrichta | reverse complement strand
ATTTTAGATTCCAGGTCTCCATAACCTTATGGGAATCTTTCTCTTGATAGCCAAACAACTGGAATTCTAGGTCACCAGAAAATACCTCAGCGCCTTGCTGAGAATGAAGCAGGAATCTGGGTATTGGGAGTCCTCATATACAGGAAACTACACTGCATCTTGCTGAAAAAGTAAGGAATTTTGTTTGCACGAGTCCTCAGTCCTTAAATCCACAGGGCGTCTTACTATGAGGTAACCATGGAACAGTTTTTTTATGTAGGAATCTGGGTAGTGGGAGTCCTCAAATACAGAAAAATGGAATGCCTATTTCTCCAATAGAAAAAAGAATCTGGGTTACACGTGTTCTCTCTCCCAAAAGAAATATAGGGCCTCTTGCTAAGGGCTAAACAAGAATGAGGGATTCAAAGCAGGAATTTGGGTAATACTCCTCATAAAAGGAAATTTCGAGGGCTCTTGCTTAGGAAAAATAAGGAATCTTTTTTAGACTGTTCCACAATCACAAAATCTACTTTGAGTCTTGCTAAGTGCTAAACAAGAATCAGGATTTCAAAACAACTATCTGGGGAAAGGGAGTCCTCATATACAGGACACTACACGGCCTCCAGCGAAGAAAGAATACGGAATTTGTGTTACACAAGTCCTCAATTTGAAAAAATTCTCAGGACGTCTTGCTACTGGACAAACAAGAGTCAGGGCCTCGAACTCCCCTCATATTTTGGAAATATTTAGCATGTGGATACTAGCAATCAGTCAATTCAGGATTCCAGCAACATTCTGGTCCTCTTGATAGTTCTAAACGAATATCTGGCACTACAAGACCGTTAGGTTCCTCGGGACAACCAAGGTCAGATTCCAACACAAAAGGGATCATCTCGCCATATTTGGATGTAACTCTTGGTCTCAAGATGAACCTTTTAATTCTCTAACTTCCATTTGTCCTTTTATTGTGACAGGAGCCGAGGGTTTTGCAGTTGTCAAATGTATAGTACGTATTTTTAAAGGTAACCAGGAATCACAGATTCCCCGTCCCTAGGAAACTTGTGGGCATCTGTCTTTTTGTAAACAGAGTTTTGGAATACACATCGAAAGGGAAAATCAAGGCATCTTGCAGCGAACGAAAATGGAATCCAGTTTCTTGGAGTTCTCATTCACCAAAGTCTACAGGGCCTCTTGATGTGGTTTAATCAGGAATCTGGGCTTCTAGGTC
>NW_007236756.1:0-633 GCF_000164805.1 Carlito syrichta | reverse complement strand
GTTATTGGTTAAAACAATCAAGAGGACCAGAAGGTTGCTGGGAATCTCTAATGACACTTGTGTTTTCCAAGTGGCAACGTGCTCTTTAGAATTTGGAGAACTAGAAGCCCAGATTCCAGATAAGCCCTTATAACGGAGCCCTGAAGAAATGGATTGAGGCCTCCCATAACCCACATTTCTTTTTTATTATCAGGAAGATGACAGGACATTTTCTGGTGTTGTGGAAGTACAAACTCTTACATACCAATACAAATACACCAAGAAGTTTCCCAGGGACATGGAATCGAAGATTGCTGGTTCCCCCTTAAGAATACACCTAAATATGTGGGAACCCATAATCCCACATTCTCAATGGGAAAACGAATGTCCAGCAGTATTTTCAGGAATACGAGGTAAACCTGAAGCCAGTGATCACATTAACAAATGTCAGATGATTGCGTGGATTGTGGAATCTGATCTTACAGGACCCTATGAAACAAGCGGACTAGTAGGCCAGATTCTCAGTTACAACTATCAAGAGAGGCAACAGGTTCCTGGGGTTCGGCAATGCCTGATTGTGGTATGCATATAGGACGTTTCTCTGAATAATATGAGAACCAGGACCCCCAGATTCCAGATTAACATTGCTAAAGT
>NW_007236755.1:1746-4491 GCF_000164805.1 Carlito syrichta | reverse complement strand
CATCAAGACTCCTAAGGGATACAGATATTGATTGGACAATCCAGCAAGGCTTCCATCATAGGCAAGCCTTGAGAGTTGTTATAAGTGGGTCCCAGGATTACATCAGAGTGTGTCAGTATACGGAAGGCAGCGTACACCTCCCCTACTCTAGTCAATCCCTAACCCTAACCTCGAGGAAGGCCAGAGTCCCTGTGTTCCCAGGTCTGGGCCCTGTCCATGTCCTTCCATCTTCAAGTGCCCACTCCACTGAACAAAACGGACCAAGACAGAGGCAGCCTGCAAACTTTTGCCAAAAAACTAACTTCATTCAAATCTGTACACATGCCCAATGATGGGCTACACACTCACTCCTTCAAGTCCCGCGTGCCTCCCTTCCAGGGTGAAGTTGTTTGCATCCCTCACTGCCCTGAAATTCTTGGTGTCCCTTCTGCCCTGGTGTTCTTGGTGTCCCACCTGCCCTGGTGTTCCCAGTGTCCCGTTCTCCACTAAAAATCCTCAAACTCTCGTTGCTCTGTGGTTCCCTCCTTACCCAAAGTTTCTGATGCTCTCCTTGCCAGGTGTTACTGGTATCTCTCCCTTCTCTGGAGTTCTGGATGTCTTTCCCTCCCCTTGATTTTCTGCTGTCCCTCCCTGCTCTGGTGTTCCTGTTGTCTATCCTTCCCCTGAATTTGCTGGCTTAGCTCCTTGCCCTGATGTTCCTAGTGCCCCTCACTGTCTGAAGTTCCTGGTGTACCTCACGGCCCTGAAATTTCTGGAGTCTCTCTCTGTCCTGTTGTTTCCAGTATCCCTCGCTCCCCCGGTGTTCACTGTGTCTCTTCCTCCCCTGGATTTCCACATGTTCCCTGCTCTGGTGTTCCGGCTGTCCCTCCTGCCCTGGTTTTCCTGATATCGCTCCTTGTCCCGAAGTTCCTAGTGGCCCTCCCTTCCCTGGTGTGCCTTTTTCTCTCTCCACACTGGGGTTCCTGATGTCTCTCCTTCCCCTGACGTTCTGGGTACCCTCCCATCACTGGTGTCCCAGTGTCGCTCACTCCCCTGAAGCTCCTGGTGTTCCTCCCTGCCCTGAAACTCCTGCACTACCTCCTGCCCAGATGTTCTCAGTGATCCTCAGTTCACGGGTGTTCCTATGTGTGTCCCGCCCCGGTGTTCCCGATGACCTTCTTTCCCTGGTTGCCCTGTGTCCCTCCCTGTCCTGGTATTCCCATTGCCCCAGCAAGCCCTGGTTTCCCGATGTCCTTCCCTCCCCTTGTCTTCCTGGAATCTGTCCCCCACTTGGGAACCCTCACTCCCCTGGTGTTCACGTGTTCCTCCCTGCCCTGGTGTTCCTGGTGTCCGTGCCTGCCCTGGTTTTTCTGGTGTTCCTCCTTCCACGAATATTTTGGTGTCCTTCTCTGCTCTGAAATTCCTAGTGTCCATCCCTGCCCGAGTGTTCCTGGAGTCTCTCCCTTTCCTGGTGTTCCTGGTGTTTCCTCCTTCCCTGAAGTTCCTGATGTCTATACCTACCCTGGTGTTCGTGGTTTCTTTCCTCCCGCCCTGATGTTGCCAGTGTCCTTTGCTGTTCCCTACCATAGCGCTCCCACTGTCCCCTCCTCCCCTCGTGGTCCTGGTGTACATTCCTGCCAGATGTTCCCGGTGTCTCTCTCCCTGCTGGTGATACTGGTGCCCCTCCCTTCCCTGGTATGTCTGGGGTCCCACCCAGCCCGGGTGTTCCTGGTGCCCCTCACTGCCCTGGTGTTCCTGGAGTCACTTTACCTTGGAAGCCCAGGTGACCCTCCCTTCCCTGATGTTCCTGTTGTCCCTCATGCCCTGGTATTCCCAGCATCACCCCCTGCCATGTGGTTTCCTGTGCCCCCCCTGCCCTCATGTTCCTGGTGACCTTCCCTTCCAGGTGCTCAAGTGTCCCTCTCACCCCTGGTGTTCCCAGTGTCCATTCCTGCCTTGGTGTTCCTGCTCTCTTTCCCCCCGATTGTGTTCCTGGGGTCTCTCCCTCCCATATATTTCCTAGTGTCCCTCCCGCCCCTGGAGTTCCTTATGTCCCTAGCTGCCCTGATGTACCTGGTGTCCCTCCCTCTTCTGGAGTACCTGTGTGAGGGTCAGTCATTCTTCCTGCTCAAGCTCCTCCATAAGGGCGAAGAATCTCTGCTGTTCTGGGGAGAGCAGATCTTCTGGGTGTTGTGGACGAATGACAGCCTCCACCTATGATTCCAGGATGAGAGCACATGGAGCATGGAGACCCTGAAGCCAAAGGGATCCCAGGAGAGGCAGAAAGAATTGAACACCTTCCTGTCCACACCCCAGGCATGGTGTTTTGTATCCTGGTCACCCTTCATTTTACAAACATATAAACAAACACACACACACACACACACACACATACACACACACACACACACACACTCAGATGGTGGATCAAAAACACACAGCCAGACATAAACATACACATTTCGCTGAATCAGATAAACAGAATTGCTTGTACACAGAGAAAAATGCAGAGACACATACTGCATACAGAGTCACACCCAAAAAGACACACACTAAAATAAACCAAACACTGACACACAGACACATCCACTTACACACACTCACACAGTCACATAGACACACACACATGCACTGCTTAGTGGCTAAAAACAGAGCTGAATTCAGGAGCTTGAGTGCCCCAAAAACCACAGACCCTGACACTTCAGGCCAGCCCACCTGGGGTAATGAAAGTCTTTCTAGGAGCACAGCTTGTCAAGGTAGCTCTGG
>NW_007236755.1:0-682 GCF_000164805.1 Carlito syrichta | reverse complement strand
TCAGTCTAAAATTCCTGGGCATGAGGGAAGCACAACTACACTGAGAAGTGGCCCAGGCCGTGCCCCAAATCCAGCTGCCTGCAGAGACAGGGAGGGGGAGGGAGTGTCTTGGGTGTCCCGTTTAGGCCTTGCCTGGGGACAGACCCAGGAGGGGGCCACTCCCACAGGCAAAGCCACAGTGTGGGGACTCCGCATCCAGCCCTTGCAGGGCCCTCAACAGATGATCACTCCAGAAAATGCAGCTGGATTGGGGCTACTACTCAGGAAAAGTATGCGGGAGGTTGTCCTGATCAGGAGGAACAAGGCCAGGACTTGAGAGCTTGAGGGTAAGCGGGAGAGAAGTGGTCCAGG
The DNA here is from genome assembly GCF_000164805.1 of Carlito syrichta. Lineage (NCBI taxonomy): Eukaryota > Metazoa > Chordata > Mammalia > Primates > Tarsiidae > Carlito > Carlito syrichta. Next base: position 331 of record NW_007236755.1, on the reverse strand, counting down.
TCACACGAGGATTGGGACACATGGATTAGAGGAGGGACCGCATGTCCTCTGAGGTCTGTGGTCCACCTGTTACAGTGGGAGTGATGATGAGAAGCTCCATCAGCAGGGCTGGAAGCAGGTCTCGAGTGCCTGAGGTTCAGGACTCCGCCAACGGCCCTTAGATCCTGCTGAGTTGGCAGATGACCAGCTGCTGACCACTTTCCGAAGGACAGTGGACCCCAGAAATGTGGTTGGTATCTCTCTGCTCATCGCCAGAAGTGTGGTGGCCACCTCTACACTGTGCTGGTAACTGTTTCCTCCATGACCTCCAACAGTAACAAAGAGTTTGACC
>NW_007236754.1:0-561 GCF_000164805.1 Carlito syrichta | reverse complement strand
ATGTTCCTGTTGTCCCTCATGCCCTGGTTTCCCCAGCATCCCCCCTGCCCTGTGGTTTCCCGTGCCCCCCCTGCCCTCATGTTCCTGGTGACTTTCCCTTCCAGGTGCTTAAGTGTCCCTCTCACCCCTGGTGTTCCCAGTGTCCATTCCTGCCCTGGTGTTCCTGCTCTCTTTCCCCCTGATTGTGTTCCTGGGGTCTCTCCCTCCCATATATTTCCTAGTGTCCCTCCCGCCCCTGGAGTTTCTTATGTCCCTAGCTGCCCTGATGTACCTGGTGTCCCTCCCTCTTCTGGGGTCCCTGTGTGAGGGTCAGTCATTCTTCCTGCTCAAGCTCCTCCATAAGGGTGAAGAATCTCTGCTGTTCTGGGGAGAGCAGATCTTCTGGGTGTTGTGGACGAATGACAGCCTCCACCTATGATTCCAGGGACAGGATGAGAGCACATGCAGCATGGAGACCCTGAAGCCAAAGGGACCCCAGGAGAGGCAGAAAGAATTGAACACCTTCCTGTCCACACCCCAGGCATGGTGTTTTGTATCCTGGTCACCTTTCGTTTTAAAAAA
>NW_007236753.1:0-667 GCF_000164805.1 Carlito syrichta | reverse complement strand
GTCCTCAATCCCATAAACTACAGGCCGTCTTCCTAAGACGTAACCACGAATCAGGTTATTAAAGTAGGAATCTGGGTAATGGGAGTCCTCACATAAGGCTTGGACTCACAAGACCTATTGGCAGGGATGATGAAAAGTCATGCCTCAGGTTGGAGGCCACTGCATCCCGTGTAGCTAGGATGACAGGTAACACCACGTGTGACTTGAGTGTTTGCATTCCTGGGAATGACGAGGTCTTGCTACGTGGCCCAAGCGGTGATCGATGGTCATATCCCTGGGCCCCAGCCTGGGCCACAGAGCCAGACCCTATCTAAAAAACATTAGAATTGTACACATATTCTCAAATATGCGTGGTGTGTTCACAGGGCAACTGGCTTTAGAGCCAGAAAAATGGGATTGGGAATAAAGAAATGTCCCCGTGTGAAGGATATGTCCCTGGCCTTTCTTGGTGGAAAGTCCTGGTCACGGAGAAAGAGTGTCGACCTGCCTGGGGCACATTTCTCCTCTTGGAGAAGAGAGTCAGCAAGAAACTGGCCAGGGATCCTCAGGAACTCCAGCACCAAAGTGGGACAGCCATTGGGGTGGTTGGGACTGGAAGGTGCCGAGCATGGTGGATCATCTAATGGGGGGCAGGGGATGAAGGACTGTGGGCAGAAGCTTTGCAGGA
>NW_007236752.1:0-800 GCF_000164805.1 Carlito syrichta | reverse complement strand
ACACTACACGACCTGTTGCTACGAAGTATAACAATTTTTGGTGACACGAGGCCTCCATCCCAAAAACCTACAGACAGTCTTGCTAAGAAATAACCACCATTCAGGTTTTGGGAGTAGGAATCTGGATAATGGGAGTCCTAAAATACAGGAAACTGCACTGGCTATTGCTAAAGGAGAATAAGGAATCTGGTTTACCTGTGTCCTCCATCCCAATAAAACTTCATGGATTCTTGCTAAGGGCTAAACATGAATTTGGGTTTTTGAAGCATAAACTAGGGAAATGAAATCCTCAGACGCAGGCAAATGCACTGACTTTTCCTAAGAAAGAATAAGGAATGTGGGCGACATGTTTTCTCAATCTCCAAAAAATATATGGCATCTTCCTAAGATCTAAACATGAATCAAGCTTTCGACGCATGTATCTGTGAACAGGAGTACTCATATACAGGTAGCTGCATGGCTGTTGCTAAAAATAAGGAATTTGGGTTATACTAGTACTCAATCCTGAAAATCTACAGGGCATCTTGCTGATGGCTAAAGAAGAATCAGGGATTCGAGGCATGAATGTGGGTAGTAGTAATCCTCATATGCAGGAAACTACATGGCCTCTTGCTAATAAAAGAGAAGAAATCTGTTTCCCACGGTTTCTCTATCAAAACATCTACATGACTTCTTACTCAGGGCTAACCAGGAATCAGGGTTTCGAAACAGGAGTCCAGGGAAAGAGAGTCCTCACATACAGGACACTACATGGCCTCCAACTATGTATGAATAAAGAATCATTGTTGTATGCGCCCTGA
>NW_007236751.1:0-313 GCF_000164805.1 Carlito syrichta | reverse complement strand
TGTTTCTTTGGTGAGTCCTTGAGGGTTGCCGGACCACTCTTGTCATAGTCCCCTGAGACCACTCAGTTCCCCACTTTCCAGTTTAGTTGCCTGCCCTGGGCCCAGGAACTCCTGGCGATATGTGTGGTTTAACCTCCTGCCACAAATTTATCTTGAGCACATGTGTTTCAAGCAATGGTTACAACAGTGTCCCTGCCCCCAAGGATTTCTCAGTTTTAAAGGACAAAGGTGACCCCCATCTTTCACAACTGTAATGCTGGTGGGTGGTCCTGCACTTGGAGAGGCAGAGCTGGAGTCTTCTCAGCAGTGGGAG
>NW_007236750.1:0-15242 GCF_000164805.1 Carlito syrichta | reverse complement strand
GAGTCTGAACTTGAGGTAGACAAAGGGTCCTGACTACATTTGTGTGGTCCATGGCCTGTGCTACCCTACTATCCAGAAACCTGAGTGACCCAGCCATCAAGGGAATTTTCTTTTCCTTTCTTTTCTTTTTTGAGTTGGAGTCTCACTCTGTCGCCCAGGCTGGAGTGCAGTGGCTGCTCCCGGCCACCACAGCCTCCAGCTTGCTGGGCTCCGGCGATCCTTCCGCCTCAGCCTTCCAAGTAGCTGGAACTACAGGTGCGCGCTACCACACCCAGCTAATTTTTTTGATTTATTGTAGAGATGAGGTCTCACCGAGTTGCCCAGGTGGGTCTCGAACCCTCAGGTTCAGGCAATTCACTCACCTCGGCCTCCCAAAGCATGGGATTACAGGCTGAGCCACTGAGCCCAACCAAGGGAATTTTACAGTCTAGTTTTATCACAAATTGTAGGTGGCCCCAAAGGGATCTTGAAAGCTAGCAGGGAAACACAGACCTAATTTCTTCCTGTCTCCCAGTCTTTCTTAGTCTTCCCAAGGTCTCCCTTGTAGCTCCAGAGTGTAGCCAACCCCATGTAGTGAAGGCTTTTCATTTTATGCTGCCTTGGCATGCATTTTGAATGCAGGTTTAACTTTCTCAGACCAGAGACAGGACTCTGTCACCTCTGACATAGTTTCCAGGTCTGTTCTACACCCAGGTGGCTCAAGCCAGTCCAGAGGTAGGAACTTAGAGGCCTTTTCTCCCTCCCAGAAGACTGGGCTTCCCATTCTCCCACTGCTTCCCTTAAACAGACCATTCAGGCATTTACCCAAGAACATAAAAGTGGTATACCCCCATTCCCTAGGAGACCAACAGGTGTGCCATGCTCTCCTCTCTCCTCCCACACTGTCTGATCCCAGAACCTGTGAGTACTGCATAATCTTCCCCTTTCACACCATGAGTGTGTCGTGGAAACCACTCTGCTGTCCCACCGAAGGCTGCCCAGAGGGGACCTGGATCTTCAGCTGGAGGTCTTCTGTGTGGGCCTCTGTTGGGGCTGAGGATGTAGCTGGCTGCTAAGTTGATAACGAGTTTTTTGTAAAACCTCCAGTCATGACTTTTCTAGCCTTGTAGAGAAATCCTCACCCCCTTATTTCTTCTTGTGAATGATAGCTTCTTTTATTATTTTTCTACATAGCCAGGGAGAACAGTTCTGAAGACAGCTGCATGACTGTGAACTCAGGATCTCCTTCCCTCCTAACCATGGAGCAAGCAGGTGATGGTTCCCAGGGTGTCTGGTCCCCAAGATCAGGGCCTATCACTCAGGCTCCCCTGCCCTGCTGACCATGGAGCAGGTGGTGATTGCCAGGGTGTCTGCAGCCAAGGCCCCATTGCTTTGCTCTGATTGGCCTCTACCCACAGCCCTTCCTGTTCCCCAAGGCCCCAGCTGAGGATGTGAGGCCCAGCCACCCCCTGTCAACCGCAGCCTCAAGCCTGGCAGAAAAGGTAAGTCCACTCTTTCCCTGGTCTCATTCCTGGACAATACCCTGGGACTATTTGCCTTTGCTTAGGTGTCAGGTAGATCCTAGATGCACAGCATGCAACTTTGGCAAATTGTGCAAATTCTCTGAGCTTCGGTTTGCTAATCTGTGACATGGAAATACTATTTCCTGCCTCTCAGGCTTGCTCGGAAGGTGAGCTGCCAGGATGGTGGCACCAGCCTGCAGCAGGTGTTCAGTGAAATTAGGTCTGCGTCCTCTGCCTTTGGACCAGCAGGAAGAACTGAGGTTCAGGTTCCTGTCTCCCAAAAAATCGGGTTTGCAGCAGGGTTCAAAGGGAGGAGTGGAATAACTATGTGGGTGCAATCCATGGGTATGGTACACTGAAGTCTCAGTGCCCCAGGGCATGTACCTGCCTCCACTGTGGGCTGCACAGCCCTATCCAGGAGCAACAGGGAACAGTTATGGTGAGCATTTCAAATACCATCTCTTTTTTTACGTACAGTCATAAACCTGGGCAGGAAAATCTGTAGTCAGACCCTGTGTCCCTGTTTTGGATTCAAGGACTGTCAGCACGGGCCAAACTTATAACAACCCAGCTGAGCCTCAGTCCCCTGTCTACAGCTGGACTGACAGTGAAAGCCTTACAAGGCATGACTGCACATTATGTAGAAGTGGACTGTGTGAGACATTATCGTTACTTGCTGATGAATGGAGTTTCTGTTTCGATTCCAGCAAACCCAACATCACTGGACCTGAGAAACAATCCCATCATCGATGAGCTCCCCTTCAAATCGTCCATCCCCACATCTAGGGCCAAGTGAGTGTCTATCTATGGAAGCAGGAGCTTGGAGTTGGGCTGCTGGAGTGAGGTGGGACAGGCACTGACCTGTGGGCCAGGACAGCTGGAGCCAACGCATATGCTGTCATAGCTGTTCACATCTCGATCTCGTGTATTGTGTGTCCTCATCTGTAAAGGGGAATAATCATTCCCACCGGTGTCAGATCTTAATTTGATAACCCAGAGTGAGGCCTGGGTATATGGGTCAAGGCCTGGCTGGAGGCTGGATCCATGATGTCCATGACGGCAGCCCTGATCCTGCCAGGAGTAATGCCTTGTCTTCTTCCCATGATAGCCTCATCTGTGCCCCTGGCTCCTCCCAGTTCTGCTTTGGCTCCACAGAGAACATCACCAGCATGGGCCTGGGAGACAGTGAAAAGAGCTATGTTTCTTTGGTGAGTCCTTGAGGGTTGCCGGACCACTCTTGTCATAATCCCCTGAGACCGCTCAGTTCAGTTGCCTGCTCTGGGCCTAGGAACTCCTGGCGATATGTGTGGTTTAACCTCCTGCCACAAATTTATCTTGAGCACATGTGTTTCAAGCCATGGTTACAACAGTGTCCCTGCCCCCAAGAATTTCTCAGTTTTAAAGGACAAAGGTGACCCCCATCTTTCACAGCTGTGATGCTGGTGGGTGGTCCTGCACTTGGAGAGGCAGAGCTGGAGTCTTCTCAGCAGTGGGAGACACCCATGCTCACAACTCATTGTGTGAGGTCTGTACATATGTGTAAGGACAGGCAGCTCATGCATCCTCCTGAGGTTTCCACAGAAAAGGGTACAGATGCCCAGCACATGGTCTTTGCTGCACAGATAATGAAGGAACACATCAGCCAAACAGTAAAGCAACAACAAGTAGAACACACAACTCCCACCTTCTTCACTAGAGTGAGACTCTAGGAAGGGCCCATACAAGAGGGTGGCCTTCTAGAGCAGGAGACTGGATGGAGACAGGACTCCTTCATGTGTCACCCTCAGAACTGCCAGAGGAGTGGGCCCTGCAGCAGAGGGCCACAGGTGGGCATTTCAGAGAACTGATTTGATGCAACAAAAGAACTTTACTATGTTCAGGGCATGAAAGAAGTGTGTTTTCTTCTCAGGGGCCAGCAAGTGGATCCTGGTACTGAGCAGATACTTTGGATGAGACATGGACTGTTGCTCTGTGAGGGTCCAGGACATGTGGGATTAGCACATGCTTGGGACTCAGAAAACACACCTGTTGCATCACTTGCTGGCTGTGCAGCCACAGCTAGTCACTTTCCTCCTCTGAACCAGAGTTTCATCTTTGTTTCAAGCAATACCTACATCCCAGGATTTGAGTGAGAACAAGAGGGGGTCCAGTGCACTGTTCTGGACTCAGTGAACATGTAGGACTCAGTGAACATGTAGTCTCACTACCAGAGGAGTTTTTCTGGGTAGTGGGTTATTCTGTTTCCTTAACTTACTAACAGTATTTTCTTTTTTGTGATAGCAAAATCTAGCATCTGCACCTCCTGTTCTTCATAGCACCAACAGTCCAGCCCCTGGGAAAAGCACTGGTAGTGTTCACTATGCGGACCTGGACTTCCAGCCCAGCAAGGTGCCGGGTGAAGGTGGGGCCGGCAGAGCTCTTGGGCCAGGGAAGACCATGGTTCAGTTCCATCAGCACTGGCCCATCTGGTACCTCTTTCCTACTCTGGTGCCTGGCCCTTAGGACTCCACGGTGCTTTGGTCTTAATGTTGGGGCTCCTTATCCATTCCACTTAGAGTGTGGGTGCTGGCATTGGTCAGCCTGCCCCCTTATAGAGAAGGCAGGTGCATGCACAGAGAGACCTGATCTGGGAAGGCTGCAGAGTGAATTGTGAATTGTGACAGACTTGAGACTCCGGTCCTCCCTCCTTGTCCTGAGCTTTCCTGTGAGGGTTCCAGAACCCTGCCATGGACACGGACTTTCAAGCAGCCGTCCCACTTTAGACAGCGGGTGGGGAGCTCCCCTCAGCGCTGCCCCATGGGGGTTGGTGAGGGCATCTTGAGGGCATTCACTCAAAGGCCTGTGGCCAGTGCTTGTTAACACCCATAGCATGTCCTTTCCCTGGGTGAGTGGGCAGAGGAAGGTGAACAGAGGCAGAGAAGACCAGGGAAGGGATTGAGTTCTCCTGGGACCTGGGAAGTAAGAAGGGTGGCAGGACTGCTGCATTCAGCAGGAGTTCAGGTTTCCACGCCCACTTTCAGAAAGAGAAGATGGTCCTGAAGCTGGTCAGGGCGGCAGGAGGCCCTCTTCTCCCCAGAATCGGTTCAGGAGGGCCCCATTTCCCAGCCACCCCACCCGAGTGGGAGCTCACAGACACTCCCCCACTCCCACTTTGTCCTCAGCCATCCACGTTCTCTGTGAGGTCCCATGAGAAGGTGAAGTATGTCCAAGTGGACCAGGAGAAGACCCAGGCCCTGCAGAAGACCCAGCGAGAGTGGACACACCTGTGGCGGTCCTCGGAACCCACCAAGAGAGCCAAGTTTTGACCTGGGCCACTGAAACCAAGGGCGGGCCAGGACAGCATCTCAGGCTGCCTCTGCCACCCCTTCCCATTCCTTCCACACTCTGCTGCTGTGGGATGATGTCAGAGACCCCATCTCTCCCCAGGGTGGGACCAGGACAGTTTCTCAGGCTGCTCCATATGCCCCCTTCCCACTCTGCTGCCCTGGGATAATGCCAGGGACCTCAAAGCCTGCCCACCCCACCCTACCCACAACCCTGGGGCAGCTCAGGGGGATGCAGAAGCAGAAACCCACACCCCTGGGCAGTCGGGGGGAGCAGGAAGAGAAACACTTCCTTCTCGTGTCTAGAGTTTTGTCTCTGAAGGGATTGGGGGGGCAGGTGACCTCCCAAACTCCAAGGGCATCATTCTGGACACACCACCTCTTGGCTTCTGGAGCCATGGAGGGCTGAAGGGGCCCACAGGAGAGAGTTGGGCTGCCATATTGTTTAGTTGTGAGTGTTCTTGTTTGTTTATTGGCTCTTGTACCTTGACGTTTAGAATCATTTTTCACAGAATTGTTGCCATTTCTCAGGAAGAGAAAATGGGCTAGAAGAAGCCCAGTTTTAATTTCGTCTTTTGTTACCATTTAAAATTGACATTTCATTTTTCAAGTCATTGTGGGTAACTAATTGCTTAACTTATTAATTTATGTATTATTTTATTTAAAATGTGTAGCATGTGTTTACCCTTGGTACAGGCCTGGGAGTGATGGGAGTGATGGCAACACACGGCCAGGCCTCGAGCTGGCAGTTCCATGCACGGAGGGGTTGGAGCAGGGAATTCAGCCCAGCACAAGCTCCCAGGTCCATCCTATTTAAGGGACTGGTAGTGGGGCCCCCAGGAAGTCCAACCACGGAGCAAGCCTTGGGACCAGCTGCCCTGAGCAGGCACAGACACAGTCTCAACAAGAAAATCATTCCAGAACCATTTTCTGAATGATCCCAAGAAGGCTGCTGTGCCAGCATGTTCATTTTCACTTTAATAGGAAAAAGTTGGGTACTTTTCCTGGCTGGGAGCAAGAATAAATCTTGACTGAGTAATCTGTTTTCCTGATCTCTAAAAATGGAAATTGTGCTGGCACCTGCCAGTTCATCTTTCTTACACAAAATCCATAGTGAATTTGCTGCCATGAAAGATGGGCAGGGTATGCTTCTAAAAAAAAACCCCAAAACCCAAAACACTTAGGTGTATATTTTCAGAAAACAATTTGATTACATGCAGTTTATATCTACCTGCTTTCTCCATACCTTGAGAAATTTAGGAAAGTGTGTGTTAACAGCAAAAGGTAAGATTGACATGTTCTGACAAAAATTCAAGACATCTTAAAAGTTGGTGAAGGTATTATTTCTGAAAAATGTAAATGAGCAAATATATTTAGAAAGTGTTTCCATTTTGCACAAATGTGGATCAGTAGGACTATATACTCCAAAAAACAGCTTGAAGAAGGCATAACACTTTTTTATGAATGCCTCTTACAGTGGATTGGATCATGCTAGCAGTGCCAAGACTTTACCGAGATGAACTTTTCCTTCATCCTCAGTGGTACATTTAAAAAACAGAACGATACCACTGTGGTACTGGGAAAAACCATATAGTCACCTGCAGTCATGCTGCTCCCTGACTCATTTCATCAGGGAAAAGATATCTACGCCTTGTACCAGATGATTACTCTCTTTTCTAGCCTGACCAACAGCTGGATGCCTCCTATGACATAAATGCATTTCCTGGGATTTTGTTGTGCAAGGGCCCTCAGGATGTCATGTTCATGGAGGAACCTCTAGTTTAATACAAAAATATTTTACGTTCAGCCAAATATGCTTGAAGAAATTTATTCTTAGACAAAGTTGGAAAACAAACTTCAGTATATGGGGTCATTAAAACCTCATCTGATGAATCCTTATCAGGCATGATTCCTCAAGCCTCTTAGGAATTTGGACAAGAGAAAAAGGACAGACTTTGGTTCTCAGGGTAGTTCATGTCATGGGACTCAAGGCTTGGAAAAGAGTGATCTTGGAATAAATTTTTGTGATGGAGGGATGGTCTGACTGAAGACATGCTGTACCAGCACGCTCATCCTTGCCATTATCATCATGTGATGCTGCCATCTCTCCATAGTTTAGGGTGTTTTGTGAGATTTTTAGGAAAAGCACACACTTCAACCCCCCAGCAAATGTTACCAGAAACACCTATCCATTTCCTTTCTCCCCAGTGTGACTCTGTACACCATTGGGGTCAGTGTATCTAGGCACTGACAACAGCTGGGCCAAGAGCTTTGACAGCAGTGTACACACATACACCCGTAACAGGGAGGGGTCACTCAAGAAGTCAGTTAACTGGAAATGTCATTTCATTTAAATGCAGCTGCTGAGGTAAAAGGTGCACAGGGCATGCTTTCAAAGGCAAACCTTCTCCCTGCCTTCCTCCTTTTTTTTTGAAAGAACTTATGTTGATTTCCCATTTTTGTTTACATTCATCTTAAAAAAGGGGCACGAGTACAGGTTTTTACATGGATGTAACACAGTGAATTCTGGGCTTTTAGTGTATCCATCCTCTAAGAGGATATTTATTTTTGAATTTCTTGAGAGGCAGAAAATACTTTACATCACTGAACCATGGCATTTTCACACCACTCCTAATCTTCCCCCACAAAGCCGGAGATTCAATAGAACTCTCCTCTCCCCTCCCTGCCCTATACCTACCCCTGAAGACATACAGGGTCCAACTGAGATGTCAGCTCAGAGGTGGTGGTAGGAGTGGCACTCTCAAAGGGCTGGGGAGCTTTCCTCAAGTAAAGAAAGGTGAGAGACAGGTCCTGCAGCCCCATCCTACCCCCTACTCCCACATGCAGCAGGCTTTGAGTAATACTCTGGAAAAGCCTTTGAACTCAGAGTAGCTCAGGGTGATGGATGCCATCCACATTCACCTGATCAGGAGGAGAGTATTGGGCATTTGAATAAGGCTGGAGAAGGGGTGTGGTTGGAAAGGTGTCAAGAGCCAGCCTCAGAGGCCTTCATGTTGACAGGGTCTGGAACACTGAAGACCCCAGGTTGCAGGGCAACTCTGGGCAGCTATTGGCCCTGCTTCTTCTACCTCCACTCTCAATCTCGCCACTGGAAACCTGGGAGTTGGAAGATGTAAAGAGTTCTATATGGAAATAATGATTTTTACCAAATAGTAGTGTTTAGTAAAAGAAGGATTTGCTTTGTTAGAAGTATACTCTTCCATTGGAGCACCCTTGGCTTTACTTCCCTTTGTTAAGGAGGCTCATAATTTGGTTAAGGGATTGTAACTGAAATGACTTGAGCCCTGGAGACCCTTTGTTTTACAAACATTAAAGCCCAGTCTCCCTGGCAGGGGATAATTGACACAGGTTGTAAACACCAGGTGTGAAATTAGGGAAAACTAGTCAGGCCAACTTGTGGCTAAGAAACCTTGAAGATGTTGTTTTACCCCGTCTAGTTGCAAATTGCTGTGTGAAGGCCACAGGTGTGACTTGCTAATCTATGTGACAATTATAGTGCTTAGAACTTGGTAGTGATTTATAATGTAATAGTTATAGGAATAAGTAAGCTTTGTATGGACATTAAAAAATGGTAAACATTAGAAAATGTTAGGAGTTTATAAGATTTATAGTTAATGTTTAGGATGATAATGTTTTAAGATCAAAACAGAATGAACAAAGATACATTGCCTGTCCAGTCCATTAAGTTGAAACTGATTGCCTTGAAAATGAAAAACATGTTTTCATCTCAAGCCAAAATCTAGGGTATAAAAGGAGTTGGAAAAGACAATAAATCAGCATTTGTCCTGCTTACAGCAGTGTCAGTGTCCAAGTTTTTTCTCCTGTGCCGGTGCCGTCCCTCCTTCAGGAAACCCTAACCCACTGGAGCTGGACTCTGGCAGAAAGGGGGTCCCTTGAGTGAGTCCATGTGACAAAGGAGGTGAGGGGTGTGCCTTTCCATTGGAAGCTGCCAGGTCCTGACCCAGAGGACATCTTGTAGGGGAGAAGCATAAATCAGGCTCTCATTGGTGATAGATGCTGAACTCTAAAATATTTAAGATTGTTTTGAACCAAATGTGAATGCCTATCAGACCTCTGGCACCCATCCCCAGTAGGTCTTGAGAGCATGTGCTTGCCATGGTTGAACAGTAGCTTGGTTATATACATTCTAGGATAACAGAAGTTACAACAAACCATCAATCAATACAGGTGAGATTTATATTGGTTCAGTCCTGGAAGGCAAGACATTTCTAAATAAGGGCTTGCAGGTTATAGGTGGATTCAAAAATTTTCTGACTGACAATTTGTAACTCCTGTCTAAGGAATTTGGAAGTCAGTAGAGGAGTTGTCCTGTTGAGAGAAGGTGTGGAAAAACTCAAAGATTCTTGATGTGTAGATGAAGCTTCATAGATGACAGACTTTAGAGACAGTGGGTAAATATTTTAAAAGGTGCTGAGAATCCCCAAAAGACAGCTTTGCAGGTTCATAAAATACTGTGATTTTTCTTGCTATGTGATGGTATGATGGTATGCCAGAGTCAGATTGTAAAGTAAGCCACATTAAATAATTTAAACTGCCTGTCTTGCCAGGCCCCTTAGTTAGGAATTTGACAAGGTAAAGAAAAATGGTCAGAGTTTCATCATTCTCCTTTCTTATCAAAAGTCATTCCATGGAATGATTTGTGGGGCAGAAAATAGACTGAGGGCATTAGGAGAATGTTAGAATTATCTGTGTGATAATAGTTTTATTATTAGTGATGTTGGATCATGGGTGAAGGACATGGTTTGACATGACTTTATAGCCAGTTGTTTAAGGGGCAAGAGAAGAGAGTTAGATCTATTTTTTAAAAATATAGAATGCTCTAGTTTGGGGAAAAAAAAATACCGAATCAGATTTATTTTGCAAACTACTATGATCCCAGTCTGTGATTGTGTCCCCGCCCCCCACTTTTGTATATGGCATAGCATTTACAAGAGACATAATGGTGACACCACCTAAAGAAAGTTACAAGTAGCATCAGAGGGTGGTAAATAACCTAATTAACCAAAAATTTCTTGCATATATCATCATACTTTGGGGTAAATTTCCTTGCATTTCTTTACCCACTACCCATCTGGAATTTTCCTAGGTGATTTACATATTAAAAGTTGAGTTGGTGGCTGTGGAAGAGAAAAATATGAGTCAAAGCCTGAGTAGTAAAGGATTTTATATGGCCCAGTCCCATTAAACAGCTGCATCTTTTTTCAGAAGGTGGCATTGCAGGTGGGCTAGAGTTTTATAGATTTTGTAGGAAAACATCCCAATAAGACAGTTCTACAAAGATAAGAAAAACAAAGATTAATATTTAGAACAGTCTATAGAGTAGCTCTTCTAGAGTCTCTGATGCATTCTCAGATTGCACTGGCAGTCTGACAGATTCTTCTGAATTGTAGTTTGAGCCAGGCATTCAAGTGAACTTTCTTGAATTCCACACATCTACAGGCAGGCATGAAAGTTGTTTATATATAACTTGTTTAGCTTCAGGACACAGAGATTTAAGAAAAAAAGTTTTAATATTTAGTGATTCCTAAGGAGAAAATCTGAATAAAAACTCAAAAATATTAGTTTGGAGATCTTTAGCTAGGAAATAATTCAGTATTCAATCAAAAATAATAAAAATTTAAAAATAATAAATGAGAATCTAATAACAAGTGTATTATATTTTCATTTGGAATATAATTTTTTCTGTCCAGTTTTCCAGCTCTACCAAGGAAAAATTACATTAGGATCAATTTATTTGCAAAATAATGTTTAGTTTTGTCATACTTAGCTTGATAAATTGCATAAAAAGCAGTAAGAGTAATTATTTGTCAATAGGCTTCTTCTAAAATTGACTTTGTTAGAACTTTTAAAATAAAAAACCTCAGATTAGAACTTTTAAAAGCTTCTTGAACCCAGACAAGGATTTGGGTCTGCAAATACCTCTATGTATTGAGTGGATTCCTCTCTTCTAGGTCCCAAAATAACTTGGAGATCCAGGACCATAAGATAGCAAACTTCTCCATTCACCATGCATTCAGGAGTCCTGTAAAGGAGCCAACAAGGTATGAGGTCAATTTTTTCGAGGGGCTTTTTATTGGCCCATAATAGATTGTAATCTCAATTTCTCAAATCAGTCTGCTCATATCTTAAATGTTATTCCAGCCAAAGCCTTGGTAAAATAATCAGTATCTCCAACCATATCCTGTTACAGTAGAAAATCGATTCTTGGCCAGGTGTGATGGCTCACACTGAGCACTTTAGGAAGCCAAGGTGGGAGAAGTTCTTGAACCCAAGAGTTTGAGACAAGTCTAGGCAACGTAGTGAGACTTCACCTCTAAAAAAATTCGCTGGATGTGATGGTGCACACTGTAATTCCAGCTACTCAGGGGGCAGAGATAGGAGGATTACTTGAGCCTAGGAGGTTCAGGCTGTGGTGAGCCATGATTGTGCAACTGCATTCTCACCTGGGTGACAGAGTGAGTCCTTGACTCAAAGAACAAAAGAAAAAGAAAATGTATTCTTATTGAACTTATGCAAATAACTATATTGCCATAAATCAATACTCGTGATTATTTTCCAAATTCTGGAGAAATGAAGAGGAATATGCTTCAAATTTTGTTCACAAGAGCACACTTTACTCAATTGCCAAAAAATTGTAAATAGCTCAAAAGAAAGTTTCTTGACTCTGAAAAGCAAAACAAAAAGAATTAGCAATGTGTTAAATAAAGTCATAAAAGTTATTTTCAGAGTTCTTTTAGTTCAGTCCATGTAAGTAATTATTGTGCCATTCCATATTGGGCTAGCAATCCTTTTGAACACATATATTCTTTAATAAGAATCTTGGGAGTTAATTTTTTAATTTTTTCTAATTCAGTGGCACAGTCTCCAAGGTTATTAGAAACCTTCACTGAATAGCACCTGTGAGTCTTATAGGTGATTACAAACTCCTGTGAAAAGATCAAAGCAAAACAATAACTATGGATGACAAAAGTCTTACATTTTGTCAAAGATGCAATTGACAAGGAAATTGTTCCCCCCTCCGCATATGACAACTTAATGTAATTATTATTACTGTTAAAATATACTAGAATCATAGAAATGTTAGTTATATAATTTTGGAACATTTACCAATAACACATAAGTGCAACCCAATGAAAGTTAAACATTCTTTCATATTTGACAATGCCTCCTATATTATTTCAACATCCAAATAAGCTTTGTCTCTCTTGGACTTCAGGAAAGCAAATATCTAAAAATATTCTAAAAGATCAGAAAGACTGAATTTAGAACCTGAAATTTTTGTATTGGGAAAATTTTCAAACGCTTTGAAACATTCAATATGATGTAATAGGATCACAGACCACTGTAAAATCGTCATACAATGTAGCCAAAAAGATAATTTAAAGATTTCAAAAGGCAAAATAATCTTGTTTTTGATAGAGAAGACACATTTTCTTAATAAGAACCAAGAAAGACAGCATGGGGCCAACTAAATCTGTTTTCTCTCCCACCCCTTTTTGAAGTTTAGTCAAAAGGTAAACAATAACCTTTCATTATCTCTTGAAATTACAAGAAAATCTTGTTCAAAAGAGAAAACCAAAATTTGTATTTGCATGAATGTATTATTAACATCAAAGCTTACCTTAGGAAAACCTTATAAGTGACTCTATCTAATTTTAATCAGTTTGACCATAAGCTAAGATTTCTATAAAGTTTTTATAAGCTAGGCAACTTTTTCTTTAATTAAAGAACACCCAGTGCCCCAAAGAAAACCCAGTTTTTGTAATATAGGAGCCTAGATTGTGGCCTGGCATCAGTGGTTTGGATATTTATGTTTAATTTATAAAAACAGTAAATAATGCCCTTTAAATTTTAACCTATTTGATCACATATAAAATTCATTATCTTTTATAAGATTAATCTGTTATGAACTTTCAACAATTTGTTTAATCCTTTACTTTTATCCCTATTATTTTACTTTACAACAAAAACTTTTTTCAACTTTCTATAACCTTGTAGATTAGTCATCATTTATAGTTTCTTGATTTAAAACAATTTAAAAATCTCTAGGGCAGTACAGTTTGGCTCATACCCGTAGTCCCAGCAATTTGGGAGGCTGAGGCAGGAAGAGCTTGAGGCCACAAATTCTAGACAAGCCTAGGCCATAAAGTGAGACCCTGTCTCTACAAATATAAAGACATATGTGCATATTTTAAATAATTTTAAATATTTAAATGCTTTAAAATATATATGTATATATATATTTTATAATCAATATTAAAATGTATATATATTTTTTATAATCAATATTGTTTATTATGATATTGTTGGGTACAGTTAAGGGATAGGTATACAAATATGTTTCGTTCAGGCACCCTTGTTGATAAGAGGTGTTTCCCCATCCCCAGACAGATATTTACTACCATTAATCTCATCTCCCTCCCACCCCATAGTTTCCAACTACTATTAGTCATTTTCTTATAGTATTACATTGGATGTTCAAGGTCCACTATATGAGTGAGAACATGTGATACTCAGATCTTAGTTTCTGTGAGAGGTCACTCAGTATTATAGACACTAGTTCCATCAGGTTGCTGCGAAATCATGATTTTGTTCTTTTTTATGGCTGTGTAGTATTCCATCATGTATATGTACCACATTTTAAAAATCCAGTCCTCTTTTGATGAACAGCATGGTTGCTTCCAGGTTCTTGCTATTGTGAGGAATGCTGCGATAAACATACGTGTGCAGGTATCTTTTTTATAGAGTGATTTGAGTTCTTCGGGATATATTCCCAATAGGGAGATTGTAGGGTCATATGGGAGGTTGATATTTAGAGCTTTTAGTAATTGCCACACTGCTTTCCACAGAGGTTGCACTAGTTTGCACTCCCACCAACAGTGTAGAAGTGTTCCCTTTTCGCCACACCCTCTCTAGCAGCTGTTATTTTTTGAGTTGTTGATAATTGCCATTCTGACTGGAGTTAGGTGATATCTCAGTGTGGTTTTGATTTGCATCTCCCTGATGATTAGTGAGGTTGAACACTGCTTCATGTGTCTGTTGGCTGCTTGGATGTCTTCCTTTGTGAAGTATCTGTTCATATCTTTTGCCCATTTTATAATGGGGTTGTTTTTTTCTTTTCAGCACGTTTGAGTTCCTTGTAGATCCAAGATGTTAAGCCTTTGTCAGACCTGGTGTAGGCAAATACTTTTTCCCAGTCTGTAGGCTGTCTCCCTGCTCTCTTGATGGTTTCTTTGACTTTGCAGAAGCTTGTCAGTTTAATAAGGTCCCACTTGTCTATCTTCTCTCTTATGACCAGGAATTGGATGCCAGTTCCGATTTCCATGAGGGTATGTCCTTCATTTTCTAAGGTTTTTATGGTTTGAGGTTTTACATTTAGGTATCTAATCCATTTGGAGTTCATTTTGTGTATGGGGATAGATAAGGGGTCCTGCTTCAATCTTCTGCATGTGGTCAGCCAGTTTTCCCAGCACCATTTACTGAATAGGTTCTCCTCTCCCCAGTGGTAGTTGGTGGAGGCTTTTTCAAAGATGAGTTGGTTGAGAAATTGAGGTTTTGCTTCTGGAATCTCAATTCTATTCCATTGATCTATATGCCTGTTCCCGTACCAATACCAAGTTGTTTTGATGATTGTAGATTTATAGTAAAGTTTGAAGTTGGGTAATGTGATACCACCTGCTTTGGTTTTTTTTGCTGAGGATTGTTCTGGCTATTCTTGGTCGTTTGTGTTTCCATATGAATTCCTGTGTTCTTTTTTCTAGATCTGAAAAGAATATTGCTGGTAATTTGATGGGTATTGCATTGAATTTGTAGATTGCCTTAGGTACGAAGGACATCTACACAATGTTGATTCTTCCAATCCATGAGCATGGGATATTTTTCCACTTATTTGTGTCATCTTTGATTTCTTTGAGCAGTGTTTTGTAGTTTTCATTTAAAGGTCTTTCACATCTCTGGTTAGGAAGATGCCAAGGTATTTCATTTTTTGTGTGTGGCTATTGTTAATGGAATTGTGCTTTTTATTTGGGTTTCTGTTTTATTGGTGTAAAGAAATGCGATTCTCTTTTGCACATTTATTTTATATCCTGAGACTTTGACGAAGGCCTTTATCAGTGTAAGGGGGTTTTTGACAGATTCTCTTGGATTTTCAAGGTACACAATCATAACGTTTGCAAAGAGAAATAACTTGACTTCTTCTTTTCCTATTTGGATAGCCCTGATTGCCTTCTCTTCTCTGATTGCTCGAGCCAGGACTTCCAATACTATGTTGAACAGGAGGGGTGAGAGTGGGCATCCTTGTTTTGTTCCAGTTTTCAGGGGAAATGGTTCCAATTTTTGTCCGTTTAGGAGTATGCTGGCTGTGGGTTTCTCGTAT
>NW_007236749.1:0-4285 GCF_000164805.1 Carlito syrichta | reverse complement strand
AAAGCGCTGGGATTACAGGCTGAGCCAACAAGCCTGGCTCAATTATTGATTTTTTTTAAGTTGATGGGCTCTCTCGACTATAGCTTGACCTTGAGGATGATATGGAATTCCTGTAGAATGAAAGATTCCAAACTGGGTACAAAACGACTGAAAAACTTTTGATGCAGACGCAGGAGCATTATCAGTTTTTAATTGTTTAGGAATACCCAGCTGTAAAAAACAAGAGAATAAATGTTGCACTACATCATTATATGCTTGCCCAGTTCTGGGCCAGGCTAAAATTACATGGAAAAATGTAGCCATTGTCACATGTAGAAATGACAATTTTCCAAAACTTTGAAAATGAGTAACATATATTTGCCACAAAAAATTAGGGTTTAATCTGCAGGGATTAACTCCTAAGGGGAGGGGGTTATTAGAAGTAGGACACGAAGTACAATTTTTTAATTATTTGTCTAACCATTTGTCTTGGAGTGTGAAACTGGTGCCTTAAAGCTGCAGCGTTTTGGTGATGAATTTTTTGGAATTGCTGAGTTTGATTGACTAAAGAACCTTCAAGGAGAGGGCACATGACTGATTATGTCAAGGCATCTGCTAATTGATTACCTTGATGTAGAAGTGCAGGAAGTCCTGAATGAAATCTAATATGACCTTTGAAAAATGGTTGGTTTCTGACAATTATTAGTTGCTGTAATTGGATAAGTAAATCTGAATTTTTGCCTTATTAACAGGAATGGTGACTTTTTAAAATATGAGACAACAGCCCTTTTGTATAACAGGAATCAGTATAGAAAGACAATTTTCTCCTCTTAAATCAAGATGGTCACAAATCACAATCCCTCCTCCTCTGTTGTCACTTACCAGAGGTCTTTTGTTCCCAAGGTGCAAATTTAAATTTTCTGGATATTTTCTTCATAATACCTAGCTGCTGCTTCTTTTAAGCCGTCCTTATGCTCAGGGGGTAAAGGATCATCATTAACAGGGGCAGTGTCTAACATTACCTGGGAAGAAACAGGGACTAGTAAGGGAGTTCTTTCACCTCTTTTCTCTTTTACCCTAATGGTCATTTTATCAATCTCTCGTTGTGGATCTAAGACATCTCTAATTATAATCCATAATGCAAATGTATCTACAGGCACTCATTACAGACCGTGGAGAGTGTAATACACTCTCAATTTTTTCCCAAATCTTTGTCAATGTTTCTTTTTTTTTCTTTTTTGAGTTGGAGTCTCACTCTGTCGCCCAGACTGGAGTGCAGTGGCCACTCCCAGCCACCACAGCCTTGATCCACTGGGCTCCAGCGATCCTTCCACCTCAGTCTTTTGAGTAGCCAGAATTACAGGCACGTGCTACCACACCCGGCTAATTTTTTGATTTTATTGTAGAGATGAGGTCTCGTTGCCCAGGCGGCTCTCGAACCTGTGGCTCAGGCAATCCACTCACCTCACCCTCCCAAAGGCGTGGGATTACAGGCTGAGCCACTGAGTCCGGCTTGTCCATGTTTCTGAATTAACAATGCCTTCTTCAGGGAACCAGGAACACTGTTCCTGCTGTAAATGGAGACAACAAGATAATCATGTAGAGAAAACTTTAATTCCTCTTTTGGAAAGTATATGCATCAAGATAGTTATGAACAAATTTTTTTCTTTAAATTCACTCTGACCCATGTTCATATCACGGCTCTAAAACTGCTTACCCTTCCTAGCTTTGCTCTATCAGGGGGTCTGCAACACCTTAGGCAAGGTTTTATCTGTTCAGATTAAAGTAAGGCTTATCTTTCAGGTCCCTGTTCGGGCACTCCTTGCCAGAGTCCAGCTCCAGCAGGTCAGGGTTCCCTGAAGGAGGAACAGTGTCGGCATAGGAGAAAACTTCGACACTGACTCTGATGTTATGCAGGACAGTTGCCCATTTATTTTTTTTTCCAAGTTCCTTTTATACTTTAAGTTGCATACAGTTTGGCCTTCAAATTCAGACGTATTTATTTTGTTTTGATCATTGATCTAACAGTGATGAAATACTCTGTTTTCCTTCAAATTTGTGACACTGTATCCACTAATAGAATCTTTAAAGTATGTAATTTTTCACAGCGTGTTTTCTTTAACTACTAACCCTAACCATCTAAACTTTTAACAACTTCATGCCTAACTTATGTTTTCCTAACACTTTTTTCTAAACACAATTACAAAGCCATTCTACTAATTCAACCTTTCCATATTAATCATCTACTATAAAATGCAAAAAGTTTGTATATACTGCAAATTATAGGGCCATCCATCTGTTTTCTTGCATAAATGGCCACACCTAAAATTAAAACACTATCATCACAACAACTTTTTTGTTATGTTAAAAATACCTATATAACACTTCAAAATTAGCAAAATGAAAACAACATCCCCAAAATTCTCTATTTAGCAACCAACTTAAAAAACTAAAACTAATAAGCCTATTAAGATGTCAAACATGATGTTTATAATTTGCATCTATAGTCCCCTGACAGGGATAAAGAGAGCACTGAGGCACATTCAACCCAAGGCTTCCAGGGGTAGGAGAGTGCCACCCGCAGTTTTTAGTCATTGTTGTGGGTTTAAGCACCAAAAAAGCGGGTATAGAGAAACTCAATTGGAGGGTCATTCTCAGCAGAAAAATTTCTATTTCACTAATTGGTTGTTTCTACTAATAGATTCTTTTAGGGGACTACTATTTTTTATCATCTCCCAACTCTCCAGATACTGAAGGCAAACATAAAAAGATGAGTAGTAGAAGCAGGGCCAATAGTTGCCCAGAGTTGCCCCACAACCTGGGGTTTTTGGTTTTCCAGACCCTGTAAACGTGAAGGCCTGTGAGGTTGGCTCCTGACAACAGGTCATTGGAAGGGACCGGGCCTCCCGGTGGGGCCCTCAGAGGGATTTGGAGGCCAGGTGCCATGTCTCACGTCTGTCATCCTGGCATTCTGGGAGGCTGAGGGTAGAGGATGGCATAAGCCCCCAGGTTCGAGACCAACCCAGTCACCTGGGCGAGACACTGTCTCTACAAGAAGCCAAAATATTAGCTGAGCGTGGTGGTGTGTTCCATCATTCCAGGCACTTGGGAGGAGGCAGTGGAAGAATCACTGGGGCCCAGTTGGTGGAGGCTGTGGAGGCCGAGAGTCAACCACTGAATTCTGGCCTGTGTGACAAAGCGGGGCTCCAACTCAGAATAAAAATACCAAACTCCACCACCACCACAAACACTGGCTGGGCTCAGGGACTCAGTCTGGCATCCTGGCCCTTTGGAACTCCAGGCGTGTGGATGGCCTGAGCCTGATGGTTCAACACCAGCCTGGGACACAGGGTGAGACCTCATCTCGGCCATAAAAATAAATCCAAGGATTAGCCAGGTGTGGTGGTGCAGGCTTGTGGTTCCAGCCACTTGGGGTGCCAAGGCAGGAGGATAGCATGAGCTTGGCAGGCAGAGTCCACAGTGTTTGTGAGTGAGCCCCTGCACTCTGGCCTGAGTGACAGAATGGGATTCTGAATCCAAATAATAATAATCACCACCACCACCCCTGCCACCCAGCATGAGGAGTCACCCTCAAGGATGGGAGAGGAAAATGCAATATCTGGCTTGACACTGTGGGAGGGTTCAAAGTTGGCCACCAAGCTCATCCAACCCACGCCTTCAGTCACATGCCACTGAAGGCCTGCCTACACCCTCCATGCTCGGGACCCACAGCAAAGACGTGTGGGAGCTCACGGAAAAGATGGCCCCAAGCTAGGGCAGCTGTCAGGAACAGAGTGATCAACACGGTCAGTCTGACATTGTTGTGGCTGGCCCAGGTGTCCATTACCCTGTCTGCCACCTTTGGGCAGGAGTGCGGGCCCCTTCCTCTCCTGATCACTCCATCATCCCTCACCCACATGGGCCTTTCCCTGGGGAGCCATGGTCTCCCATCCTGACACATGGGAGGTGTCTTTTTTGTAGCCAGAGTCTCTGTCAGCCAGGCTGTGGTGTGGCGGCATGAACGTGGCTCCCAGGGCCTGAACCTGTGGGGCTCAGCCAGTCCTCCAGCATCGACCACTGATCAGCAGGGACTCTGGGGTCCACTACACCTGTCTCAAATTTGGGGACCTATCACCAAGATGAGATCTGGTCACGTGGCCCGGCCTGTTCCCGACACCTAGGCTCACAAAGCCTCTCACCTCGGATTCCTATGGTGGGGCTGACTGCCATGAGCCATGGTGCCCTGCCTGGACTCCCACATTCTTTCTCTGGTGGCGATACAAAGGAATGCATTATGACAGAGGCC
>NW_007236748.1:0-711 GCF_000164805.1 Carlito syrichta | reverse complement strand
CCCTGCCCGAAAGTGGCAGAGAGGGCGACTGGAACCTGGGCTGGCCACAGCGTTGACAAGCCCAGTGGCCAACTTTGAACCCTCCCTCAATATCAGGCCAGAAAGTGTCTTTTTCTCTCCAATCCTTGAGGGTGACTCCTCAAGCTGGGTGGCAGGGGGTGTGGTGGTGATGGTGGTTGTGGTGATTATTATTATTTGGAGTCAGAATCCTGCTCTGTAAGACCAGAGCGCAGGGACACGTTCACAGCCACCTCACACTCCACTGGCCCTCCGTCCCCAGAGTGGCTGGAACCACAGGCTTGTGCAATCATGAATGGCTAATCTTTGGATTTATTTTTATGGCCAATACGAGGTCTCACACCATGTCCTGGGTTGGTGTCAAACCCACAGGGTCCTGATGTCAACTCGCCTGGGCCTCCCAAGGGCCAGATGCCAGGATGAGCCCCAGAGCCCGGCCTGTGGTTGTGGTGGTAGTTGGTATTATCAGAGTCAGAGTCTCACTCTGTCGCCCAGGCTGTAGCACTTGGGCCTGCTCTCAGCCATTGTTGCTTCCGGCGATCCACCATGGTATCACAAGTGGCCAGATCCAAAGGCCTGTGCCAACAAGCTCATTTTTTTGGCTTTAGTAGAGATGAGGTCTTGCCAAGGTGCCCGGTCTGGTCTCAAATCCAGGCCATCTTCGTGCCTAGGCCTACCAGAGTGCCGGGATGA
>NW_007236747.1:0-1019 GCF_000164805.1 Carlito syrichta | reverse complement strand
CAGTAAAACTGTCCAGTTGTTGCGATGTTCCAGTGATAGCGATGGCCGAGCTCTGTCTGAAGAGCAGGCTGCAATGCTGGGGTCCCCAGCCTCCCGGGGCGAGAGTCAGAGACCCACTGCAGATCTCCCTTGCAGAGGGCTTCAGACACCGGGTTGCGCAGTCGCCATCTTGCCGCCGGCTCCTATTATTATTTTTAAAAATATTTTTTATTATGGTTTTGTGGGGTACAGTTAAGGGTTAGGTATACAATTACGTTTCATTCAGGCACCCTGTTGATAAGAGGTGTTTACCCGTCCCCAGACAGATAGGTGATTATTATTATTTGAAGTCAGAATCCCGCTCTGTCACCTAGGCTGAAGCACAGGGACATGCTCATGGCCACCGTGGTGTCCTCCTGCTAGGATCAGGCAATCCTCCTGCATGGCCTCCCAAATGGCTGTAACCATGGGCCTCCTCCACCACACATGGCTAACCTTTGGATTTATTATTGATCGCCGAGACAAGGTCTCAGCCTGTGTTCCCTGCTCTTGTCAAACTCACTGTCTCAGACCGTCCACTCGCCTGGGCCTCCAAATTGCTGTGATGCCAGGCTGTTCCCCTGAGCCCAGCCTGTAGTTGTGATGGTGGTAGTGGTTTGTATTGTTATTCTGAGTTGGAGTCCTGCTGTGTCACCCAGGCTGAAGTGCAGGGCCTGCTCTCAGCCTCTGCGGCCTCCACCATCTGGTCTCCAGCCATCCTCCCACCATGGCCTCCTGAGTGGCTGGATGACAGGCATGCTCCACCATGCTCGGTTCATTCTTTTGGCTTCTTGTAGAGACGAGGTCTCACCAAGCTGCCCGAACTGGTCTCAAAACTGGGGTCTCAGGCCATCCTCTCTCCTCGCCCTCCCAGAATGCTGGAATGACAGGCATGAGCTCCCACGCCCCACCTCCACACCCCACTTGGTGCCCCACAGTGAGGAGCACTCCCTTTTGATGACCCACAACCACAGAGAGGGCAGCCAGAGGCACCTGCTGAG
>NW_007236746.1:0-791 GCF_000164805.1 Carlito syrichta | reverse complement strand
CTCACCAAAATGAGGTCTGGCCATGTAGCTATGTCGCACGGGCTGGTCTCCAAACTCTGGTCTCAGGTAGCCTCCTGCCTGGGACTCCAAGGGCACTGGAATGATGGCCGTGAGCCATGGTGCCTGACCTGGACTTGCACATTCTGTCAGTGGGAGTGACACAAGGGAACACCCCAGGATGGAATCCACCATATCCTGTGTAGCTTGTACCGTGGGCGACACCACCCATGACTCCACTGTTTGTGTTCCGGGGCTAGATGGTGTCTCGTTATGTGTCCCAGGCTGGTCTCTAACTCTAGGTCTCCAGCAGTTCCCTGCTTCAGCCTCCCAAAATGACATCCTGATTGTTTGCCGATAAAGGGTCTTTTGGGAACTCTAGACCCAAGCTGAGACCTCCTTGCCAAATGATCTCTGTCTGTTCATGATGATCCAAACACCGTACACAAATGGATATTATACTTCTTGTTCATTTTCTTCTTCGAGTCAGAGTCTCACTCTGTTACCCAGGATGGAGGGCGGAGGTTCACTCCTGGCCACCGCAGCCATGCCATGCTCTGGTGAGCCTTTCTCCAGACTTCCAAGGAGATGGAACGCCAGGCATATGCCACTTCATATGGCTCATTTGGTATGGAGGGTAGAGACGAGGTCTTGCTGAGGTGCCTGGTCAGGTCTCGGCCTGCAGGCTTGGGCTGGCAGCTGGCCTCGGCCTCCCAAAGCATTGGGATCACAAAACTGAGCCCTGAAGAGCGATCTCAATCCTTCATCAAAAATGAACCAGAAGGCCTGGTGTG
>NW_007236745.1:0-4169 GCF_000164805.1 Carlito syrichta | reverse complement strand
GAATCCCATTACTCAGATTCCTACTTCAAATCCAGATTCGAGGTTACCTCTTAGGAAGATGGCCTGTAGTTTTTGGGATTGAAGACTCATGTAAACAAGATTCATTTTTTTCCTTAGCAATATGACATGTAGTTTCCTGTATATGAGGACTACTATTACCCACATTCATGCATCGGATCTCTGATTCTTCTTTAGCCGAGAGCAAGATGCCCTGTAGATTTTCAGGACTGAGGACTCATATAACCCAGATTCCGTATTTTTAGCAACAACCGTGCAGTTGCCTATATATGAGTACTCCCTTTCCCAGATACGTGCATTGAAACCTGATGCTTGTTTAGACCTTAAGAAGAGGTAATACATTTTTATGGGGTTTGAGAACACATGTCACACAGATTCTTTTTCTTTCTTAGGAAACGTCCATGCAGTTGCCTGAATATAAGGATTTCATTTCCCTAGATTATGCTTCAAAAACCCAAATTCGTGTTTAGCCCTTAGCAAATTGTTTTGGCGATTGAGGACTCATGTAAAACAGATTCCGTATTCTTCCTTACCAATAGAGAGTGCAGTTTCCTGTATATGAGGACTCCCATTATCCAGATACCTATTCTCAAAACCTGATTGGTGGTTATCTCTTAGGAACACGCTCTGTAGTTTTTGGGGATGGAGAACTCTTGTAAATAAGATTCCTTATTATTCCATAGCAACAGGTAGTTTAGTGTTCTGAATATGGGGACTCTCATTACTGAAATTCCTGCTTAATTCTCGGCAAGTCACTGAGATGTTTCCTGGCGATCTAGAATTACTGTTGCTTGAATATCAAGAGAAAGACTCCATGAAGTTCTTGTGGATTTGGAATCCAAGGTTGTTGGTTCCCTATTCAAAAGACACACAAAAATGTGGCGACATAGGAGCCCAGCTTGCTGCTTAAGCCTTATCAAGAGACCTTGTAGATGTAGGCGATTGAGAACTCCAAGAATCAGATTCCCTTTCCGTTCTTAGCAAGATGCCTTCATTTTACCTGTCTATGTGGATTCCAAAACGCTGGATACAAAAATAAGATGCCCAGATGTTTCCTAGGGATGTGGAATCCATGATTCCTGGTTACATTTTAATAATTTGAACTAAATATTTGGCAATGCAAAACCCTCGACCCCTCTCCAAACAAAGTACAAACGGAAATTTAAGATTACCAAGTTCATCTTAAGACCAGGGTTACATCCACATATGGCAAGAATATACTTTTGTTCCGGGAATCTGTCCTTAGTTGTCCCGAGGAACCTAAGGGACTTGTACTACCAGATACCCGTTTACAATTCTCAAGTGGACCAGAATGCTGCAGGAGTCCTGAAATGACTGATTCATAATACCCACAAGCCAAATACCTCTAAAACATGATTCGAGATTGAAGCCCTGATTCTTCTTTATCCCGTAGCAAGACACCCTGATAATTTTTTGAATTGGGGACTCGTGTATCACAGATTCCTTATTCTTCCTTAGCGAGGGGCCATGTAGTATCCTGTATATGAGGACTCCCTTTCACCAGTATCCTGTTTGGAAACCCTGATTCATTTTTAGCCCTTATCAAGATGTCATGTAGATATTGTGATGCAGGTACCATGTCAAACAGGTTTCTTATTTCTCCTTTGAAAGAGATCGAGTAGATTCTGTATATGAGGCCTGCTTTTACCTATGTTGCAGCTTCTAAACCCTGATTCTTGTTTAGCCCACTGCAGATGGCCTTTTGATTTTTAGTATTGAGGACTGCTATAACTCCGATTCTTTTTTTCCTTGGCAAAGCACCGTGGATTTTCCTGTATATTAGGACTCTCCTTACATAGATCCTGCTTCGAAACTCTGATTCTTTTTTAGCCCTTTCCAAGATGCCCTGTAGATTTTTGGGATTGAGGACTCATGTAATCCAGATTCCTTATTCTTTCTTAGCACAAGGTCATGTAGTTGCCTGTATATATGGACTCCATTTCCCCAGATTCATTCTTAGAAAACCCTGATTCCTGTTTAGCCCACAGCAAGATGATCTGAAGTTTTTTGGGGATTGAGGACACGAGTAACGCAGTTTCCCTATTCTTACTTAGCAATAGGCAGTGAAGTTTCCTGTATGTGAGGACACGCATTACTGGATTCCGATTTCAAAAACCTGATTCGTGGTTACCTCTTAGGAAGATGGCCTGTAGTTTCTGGGATTGAGGACTCATATACCCAATATTCCTTATACTTCCTTAGCAATATGACGTGTAGTTTCCTGTTTATGACGACTTCCATTACCCAGCTTCCTGATTCACTCTGCAGGATGCCGAGACAGTTCCTGGTGACCGAGAATTCCAGTTGTTTAGATATCAATAAAAAGATTCCCATCATGTTCTTTGAGAACTTAAATCCAAGATTCCTGACTCCCCTTACAAGAACTCCCCAAATGTGGAATCTTCAATATCCAACATCCCAATTCCAACAAGCACGCCCACAAGAATTTTCTGAAGTTTGAGGTCACCTGAATCGAGTGATTTTGTACCAATATGCCTTTTGATTCTGGGGAACATGATTATGGTTGTGCATGTTCCTAGGACACAAAAGTATGTGTAGGGCCAGATCCTTGATTACAATTAATAAGATACCAGATAGTTCCTGTGGATCTGTAATGACAGATTTAGCGTATCCACGGAGCAAGTAGCTCTGAAAAATTTAGGGACCCAGAAGGCTAGATTGCTGATTAATCCTTATCAAGAGGCCCTGGATATTCCGGTTAACGAGAACTCCTGGAACCGGATTTCCTTTTCATTCTCAGCAAGATGCTCTGATATTCCCTTGTGATGTGGGTACCCAAACTGTGTATACAAATAGACTGATGCCCCGACGTTTCCTATGGGCTTGGATTCCATGATTCTTAATGACCCTTAAAATATGTAATAAATATTTTGCTACCTCAAAACACCAGTCCCCTATCTGAATAGACGGACAAACGGAAGTTTTAGCGTTGTAAGGTGCATCTTAAGATGAGTGTTACACACAAACATGGCAAGAAGATTCTTTGGGCCCTAGAATCTGCACTTTGTTGCCCGTGGTAATCAAAGGACTTTTCGGTACACATTATTGGTTATTACTGTCAAGATGACCAGAGGGTTAATGTGAATATATAATGACAAATTGGCATATCCAAGAGACCAGAGCCCTAAAAACTGTGGGGATTTAGAAGCCCAGATTCCACATTTTCCCTTATAATGTGGTTCTGTAGAATTCTGAGATTGGTGACTCTCATAACCCAGATTCTTTTTGCTCTCAATGAGGCTCCTGGACGTTACTTGGCAACGTGGAAGTACAAACTCTTAAATACCAATACTCATATGCCCAAATGGTGACCAGGGCCCTGGAATCCAAGATTGCTGGATCCCCTTTAAGAATATGTGTGAAATATGAAGGAACTACTAATGCCAATTCCAAATATCAACCTGAAATTCCAGTCGTAGTTTCGGAAATAGGAGTAAAATATGAAGCCAGAAATTACATTATAAAATGGGGAGATCATTCCTTGAGTTGTGGAATATGGCCTTCCAGGCTCCTGCAAAACAAGCAGAGTAGATGGCCAGCTTCTCTGTTACAACTAACAAGAGGAGCAGCAGGTCCCTGGGAATCGGGAAAGTCAGATTTGTGGTATGGATATAGGAATTAGCTCTGAAAAATGGGAGGAACAGGACATCCAAATTCCTGATTAGCATTTAGAAATATGCTGTAGACTTCTAGGTTGGAGAACTACCTGAAACCAGGGAAAAATTAGCAACTGTTCAGAAGTTTGCTGTTCACATGGAAACTGATTTTCCTTGTTCCACACTGGTAACTTGAATAGAAGCTTTCTGGAGACATAGTGTCCCAGATTCCCGCTTCGTTCTCAGCAAAACGACCAAATGTTTCCTGGTGCCCTGGACTTTCAGACTCATGGCTCCCAATGGAAAGACTCCAGTGTATTCCTGTAGATGTGGAAGCCCAGAACCTGGTGCCCTCCCAAAAGTACCTTCTAAAATTGGTGAAACATCTAAACCCAAGAGTCTAATTTCAAATAGCTGACCTACCAGATGTTTCTGGCGTACGACTTAACCCTGAACTCAGGGCTCACATTCAAAAGAACCAAGATTATTACTTGTGTCCTGGAATTTCACGTT
>NW_007236744.1:0-1441 GCF_000164805.1 Carlito syrichta | reverse complement strand
ACAGCAGGTTAAAGTTGTGTTGGCTGGGAGCAGCCACCACACTCCAGTCTGGGTGACAGAGTGAAACTCCAACTCAAAAAAAAAAAAAAAAAGTTGTATGCTGGCTGTGGGTTTCTCGTAGATGGCTTTTACTATTTTGAGGTATGTTCCCCGTATGCCTAGATGTTTGAGGGTTTTTATCAAGAAGGGGTGCCAGATTTTATCAAAAGCTTTTTCTGCATCTAATGATATAATCATATGGTTTTTGTTTTGACATCTGTTGATGTATTTAATTACATTTATGGTGTTGCGAATGTTGAACCAGCCTGGCATCCCAGGAATGAAGCCTACTTGGTCATGATGGGTGATTTTTGAGATGTATTGTTGAATCAGGTTTGCTAGGATCTTGTTGAGAATTTTAGCATCTATGTTATCAAAGATATTGGCCTGTAGTTCTCTTTCTTTGTTGGATCTTTACCTGGCTTGGTTATCAATGTGATGTTGGCTTCATAAAATGACTTGGGGAGTGTTGGGAGCCAACATCTATAGCTTCATGGCTGAGGCCTGTAAAGGTCCATCTGGAAGATCGCCTCTGACATAGGATATCAGTTATACCTATAATATTGGCGTGTGATTAGTGACCAGTGTGCATACATGGCAGTAAAACTTATAATTAAATCTCAATACACCTGACGGAAAGTTGCACAGCAGAATTATTTTATATTTCTCTGTCTTTCTAAGCTGTATTTCTTCTTAAGATATTTTTAACTTCTATTTCCTGGTAGACTGGTTAATCAGCTCTTGTTCCCAAAAGCAGTCTCCTCTAGAGCTAAGATTAGAAACTAAGTTACCATAATAGTTTTATCGCCCTGCCTCTAGCCATGCAGAAAGTTTTTTCTAGTTTCGTTAAATACCGAAACTCTGTTTGCTCCAGCCCATGGCCATCGGCATGGCAACCATACATTTCCTTGTTCAAGAGTATGACAACTACCATAAGATTTATGAAAGAATTAATGATAAGGTATTAGCTTACTAAGATATAGCATAGTATTAAAGTTCAATCATCAGATTATTTAAAATTAAAGTTTAGATATATGAAACTCATATAAGTCATAGTAAGGTTTTGTAGTTCAAGAATAAGTTTTGAATTAATTGTTATAGAATTACAGGGCACTATGTTGAATCATAATAGGTTAATGGAATAAATAAAAATTAAGTCATTTAAGTACACTTATAAATTATAGTATAGTGTTAAGTTGATAATATTAATCATTAAAAATATTAGGCGTCAGTGAACTTGGGTTGAACCTAGAGTTAACTTAGAAAGTTTTTGTATTAATCAGGGTTTAGAACAAAGAGTATAATATGAATGATTTATTGAACATTATGGAAAACACTTTGAACAATCTGTATTGAAATTGTGCACCTGTGATTTTAATGTAAGTTTTGTGAAGCATGACGA
>NW_007236743.1:0-933 GCF_000164805.1 Carlito syrichta | reverse complement strand
GAAACAAACTTGAAAACCTTAGGAAATGGGAGGACGATCTGACATCACACAACCTACCTAGGTTGGAACAAGAAGAAATTGAGACCCTAAATAGACCAATAACAATCAAGGAAATTGACTACATAATAAGAAAACTACCTACAAAAAAAATCCCTGGCCTTCCTGCAGAATTCTACAAGACATTTAAGGAGGAGCTGCTACCAATCCTACTGAAGGTATTCCAGGTGATTGAAAAGATAGAACTCTCCCTGGTGGAGACTGGCTCCATCCGAGGGAGGGTTGGACCTGCACTAGAGAGTCAAGACGGTGAGAAGAGACCACTCAGAGGCAGTTCTTCTGGGATCAGTCTGATCAGGACTGAGTCCAATTTTTATTCGGACTCCTTCCAACTTATATACCATTTTCTATACCCTCCAGCAGTGTGATAATCACTTGCTGGGGGCGTACAAATTCCATGCATATCCCACTTTACAAACTATGCATCACAAGACCATCACGAGACTTGCAAGTTCCAAGCAAACAATTACAATTCCATGATGCATGTCATGCTTCACAAAACTTACATTAAAATCACAGGTGCACAATTTCAATACAGATTGTTCAAAGTGTTTTCCATAATGTTCAATAAATCATTCATATTATACTCTTTGTTCTAAACCCTGATTAATACAAAAACTTTCTAAGTTAACTCTAGGTTCAACCCAAGTTTACTGACGCCTAATATTTTTAACGATTAATATTATCAACTTAACACTATACTATAATTTATAAGTTTACTTAAATGACTTAATTTTTATTTATTCCATTAACCTATTATGATTCAACATAGTGCCCTGTAATTCTATAACAATTAATTCAAAACTTATTCTTGAACTACAAAACCTTACTATGACTTATATGAGTTTCATATATCTAAACTTTAATTTTAAATAA
>NW_007236742.1:0-917 GCF_000164805.1 Carlito syrichta | reverse complement strand
GGGTTACATGGTGATCAGTTTGCCCCCAATAATGAGTGCCTAGAAGTGTATTCCCTCTGGTAATGGCTGCTCAGTGTCTAGCTCCTTTGTGTGAGTGAACTAGCAGCAGGTTTCTCCCTTGTCATTGGTGACTCAATGACCACCTGACCTCTGTTAATGGTGCCACAGTGGCTAGGCTTCTCTGTGATGGGTGGCCCAGTGGCTGGTCCTCCTCTATGATGGGTGCCCAAGTTACCAGGCCTCCTCTGTGATTGGTGTCCTGTGATTGCCTGTCCTTTTTGATCAGTACCCAGTGATTAGTCCTCCTTCAAATGGGTGACCCAGTATATGGAAACACTGTGAGACTGGTTCTTCAGTGCTTCAGACACTGTTGGGTGTCTCAGTGACTGGCTCTCCTCCTCTGTGATGGATGTCAAGAAGACTAACCCACCACTGTGATGAGTACCTCAGTTACTGGAACACATTCTAAAGCGTGTCCATGCCACTGGTCCTTCTCTGTGTTTGATGCATTAGTGACTGGCTTACCAGTGTGATTGGTGATTCAGTGACTGTGACTCCTCTGTGATAGATGCCTCAGTGACTAGCACTCCTCTTGAAGGGTACCACACTGATTTTGCCTCCCCAGTAATGGCTGTCCAGTAATTGGCCCTCCTTTTTGATTGAAAGCCCAGCTACTGGCCCTCCTCTATAATAGGTACCTTGACCATACCCCCTCAGATTTGTGCCTCAATGACTGGATCTCCTATGTTATGTGTGCCTCAGTTACTGACTTTCCACTGTGATGATGCCCAGTGACTATCTCTCCACTATCATGACTATCTCAATGACTGGCTCTCTTCTCTTATTGGTGTCCTAATGAGTAGCCTTCTTCTGAGAGGGGTGTCCCAGTGACTGGCCCCAATATATATTCTGCGCCC
>NW_007236741.1:0-1131 GCF_000164805.1 Carlito syrichta | reverse complement strand
GAAGAAAGAAGAGCAGTATGAAATTGAGGCAGGACTTTGCGCTCAGACTTGTGCAAGGGGTCGGAGGTCAGAGTGAGCGGCTCGCAGGCGCAGGAGGAAGATGGCGGTGGAGTCGCGCGTGGTCACCCAGGAGGAGATCGAGAACGAGCCAGAGAAGCGATGCACCCGATAAGACGTGCCCGCTGCTGCTGCGCGTCCTCACCACCAACAACCGCCACCGCATGCACAAGTTCTCCCGCAGGAACGTGCCGTCCAGCGAGCTGCAGATCTGCACCTAGATGGATCCAACCTTGAAAGAACTGATTAGTTTAGTAAAAGAAATCTACCCAGAAGCTAGAAAGAAGGGCACACACTTCAATTTTGCCATCGTTTTCACCGATGTTAAAAGACCTGGCTACTGAGTTAAGGAGATCCGCAGCACCATGTCTGACAGAAAGGGGACTGATGGCTCCATGACCCTGCAGTCGCAGACTTTTCAGATGGAGATTGTTTGGACATAGCGATCACCTCCCCCAAACCGGGCACCATCCGCTTCGGGGTGCATGAGACCATATTAGATTCTATTTACTAGTTCTTGAATTTATTTTTCAGTCAGTTATGTAAAATAAACTTATGTACCCGCCCCCCCCCCGTTATTGCCAATAAGCCTTTAAATTCTGAGCAAATTATAATACATCTAACTTAGGTACTGGCTTTGGATGTGTTGTGCTGTGATCACTAGTAGAAAGTCTGTACGTTCAAGCCCTTCTGTAAAATATGAAGAAAAATGCTTTTAGCATTTTGTGCAACCGCATTGTTAAATACACGTGTCATAAAAAAGAAAGAAAGAAAGAAATGAAAAGAAATTGATGCAGAGAGGCTTAAATGCAAAACAGCAGAATCACTAGACCAGGAAGATTGTCAACAGAGCCACTGCAACAGCGAGTGCAGCACTGAATGCTAGCCTCATTCTCTGAGTGTGTGACCAATGAACTTGTATTGTCTGCTCTTGTGCTCCAGTGTATTCTCATGACTGAAGAGACATACATTCTTAGAGTTATACCTGTGTGTTACATACAATTCTGTTTTTTACAGAATGTTTATTTCTGTCTGCTACTTTTAATTTGTATCTGGCATACAGGAACACAACTA
>NW_007236740.1:0-5891 GCF_000164805.1 Carlito syrichta | reverse complement strand
GAAAAAGTAGATTAAAATTACAATTGACCTTTTTGTAGATAGTAACAGGATTAATTTAAATGATCCCTTTACCTTTTTCTGGGAAGAAGGTTGATATAGTCCCAGTTTAGATACAACTTTAGAGAAATTTATCATAAGAACACAGCAAACAATAACTTTGATATCCTTTTATGTCAGTTATTCCCAAGAAGAGACCTGTTAAGCCATGTGGAAACCTGAATGGGTAACCCAAGTACGTGTGGGGGTGGTGACTTGCAGCAGCTAGTAGGGCTGCCACCAGGGGGTTATCAAGCAGTGGGGAAAAGGGGGGTGAGAAGGCTGGAGGCTGGGGTTAGGTGCCATGGCCTTTGACACCAACCCCTCCTCCAAAGATAAAAGAGAAAGACTGAAGTCCAGGGTTAGGCACCATGGCCATAGATGCCAGCCCCTCCCCCACAGGTGAAGGTGGAAGGCAAGAAGGAAGGGAAACTGATGGAGAGTGGAATAGCAAAAGCAGGTTACAAGAGAGAGAGGATAAGTTAAGCCAGCTGGGTTAGCATTTGAGTTGATAGAGGGAATGCAGAAATTGGAGTTATAAAAGGAATAGGAGAGTATGAAGGAAGTGTAGGATCTTTTGAGGGAGGATTGACTCAGTCAGCAGGATTCATATTCTCTGATGAGCCTATGGGCAATGGGGTTTGGGGCATCGACACAAAATACGAGAGGAAGAATGAATATCTGGGTGGTGAGCTAAATTATAAAAGGCTTGAATATATGAGATCTCAAGGTGTTTGTTATTCTTAAGTACAAATCAAGCTGAAGAAGGGTGTTAGGAGCTAGGGAGCAAACTTTTGGCCAGGTTTTGCCATCCCCGAGTGTATATTGTGGCCTAGCAGTGTTGCAGTAAAATATTAAACACTTTGGGTGACTATCATCACTGAGTTCTAAAACTTTAAGGTGTTTTAAAAGGCATGCCAGTGGTGCATCTTTTTCATAACTGATTGAGTTTTTCCCATGGTTTATGTAAAAGGAAACAGGGATACAATTTGGATGGCCTCTTGGTTCTGGGTCTTTACCCATGAAGATCCAGGTGTCCTCAACAGGTTCCTAGAAATCGGTACAAAGGATGTGAGTCACCAGGGAGAGAGTATCCTTCCACCCCTGTGCCCACTGGAGTCTGCAGGATGCTATGCTCCATGTCTTGGGAGACCTGGTACCAGGACTTTTGGCAATTGGAATGATATGAGTTATCTTCCAAGATGAGACTGGGAAAAGCCTGAGAGACACAGAAAATTATCCAAACCAAAGCCAGGAAGGGACCCAAGAGCACACATCCAAGTATGTGGGTTTGGGATGACCCACCGAAGATGCAGGAAGGTGTACCATGCAGTTGTTGGGAGTCTCAAGGTCCTTAATGAAGTTATTTTACCAGCCAAAGAAGAAAAGAGCAAAGAAACCAAGCACTTTGTCTCCCACCCGTATGGGTGCTGGTGGTCTCAACTTTCCTTCAGGGACCTTCTTGTCTCCCTAGGGAGTACCCTAAGCAGAGACTGTCAGTTGTCTTCCGAGATTCAGCTTGGTAAATGGGGAAACTTAGAAATCTTGACTAGAAGGAACAAAAGAGTTAACCTTAGACCCTCACCCTGTCAGGCCACAGTGGTCTGATGTCTTTCCCTGGGACCTTTTAGCATGCTGAAGTGTAGCCTCAGCCAGAGCTTTCAATTGCCACCAGTTTCCAACACAGTCCACAGAGGATCACCAGCTAGGAAATAAGAAAGAGAGAGAGTGATCTCAGATATCTCAGTGGGACCTCCAAAAATGTAAGGGTCGAGATAGGGTGAGGGTGGCATGCTGGAGAGGTGAGGGGGAGGCACAGCACCAGTAACCCAGAGATCTGAGCAATGCAAAGAATTGTGGCACACAAAGAGGCAAAGAAAGAAAAGTTTACTTAAAAGTAAATTAAAGAGAGAGAATGGAGAAAGAAGATTCACCTCCTCAAGGAGGGGTGGGGACCAAAGGCAGAAAACATGGCAATAGCCATAGCTCAAAGAGGACAGAGCACAGCAGAGTCTACAAGGTGATGGCCCTTTACCTACAATCTTGAGTAAGATAGAAGAGATTAACAATTATGGCAACATAACAATTTATTGTGTGGTCATAATACTTTATAAACAATTCTTTTCATTAAAACAAATGAATTTACATAACCTAAAGAAACCTTCAGATTTCACTGTTTGGTCACTAGCTAAAACAGATTACAAGCATTCAACATTTCTGTTCTTCTGATAGTGGGATATATGTGTGAACAGCCTTCTTCAGCTTTCAAAACTGAATATGATTATTTACTAAACATAAGCTTACAATAAATACATTTTAAGAGTAATTATCTTTGCTCTGATGTCTAGATTTATTTATATTATATCAAATTACATTTGTGGCTTGTAAGTATTGATACTATGAAGATGCATCAAGATATTAATGGTCTGGTCTCATTTTCTTATTAACATGTAAGTGTGAAGAATGTGAAAATGCCTTTTGCTCTCACAATGGATTTTCTGGACATAAGATGATCTCTACTGGAGAGAAACCCTACAAATGTGAAATATATTCCAAAACTTTTCACTCTTATTCACTACTTGCTCATCAAAGATCCATACTGTTGAGAAACCATACAAATGTGAAAAGTGTGGCACAGCTTTTTGTATACACGGAGGATTTCCTGAACATAAGACCATCGATACTGGAAAGAAACCATACAAATGTGAAGTGTGGTAAAGGCTTTCACTCTATTAAGGATTTGCTGGACATAAGACCATGCATACTGGGGAGAAATCCTACTACTGTAAAGAATATGGCAAAACCTTTCACTCTCACAATGAATTTGCTGGACACATTACCATCCATGCTGAAGAGAAACCCTAAAAATGTGAAATATGCAGAAAAGCTTTTCACTCTCATTCATTACTTGCTTGACATGTCAAGATCCATACTATTGCAAACCTTAAAAACGCGAAAAGTGTGGCAAAACTTTTCACACTCATAAAGAATTTGCTGGACACAAGACCATCCATAGTGGAGAGAAATCCTACAAACATGATGAATATGGCAAAAGCTTTTTTTCTCAAATGATTTGCTATACATATGAGGTGTCATACTGGAGAGAAACTACAAACGTGAAGAATGTGGCAAAGTCTTTTGCTCTCATAAACTATTTACTGAACATAAGTCCGCTGATACTGGAGAAAAACCCTACAAATGTGAAGAATGTGACATAGCCATTCACTCTCACAACGGATTGGCTGGACACATAATCATCCCTGCTGGAGAGAAACTCTACAAATGTGAAAAACATGGTAAGCCCTTTGCTGTCATATACAAGTATCTTGACATATGAGAATCCATACTGAGATGAAACTATATAAATGAGAGTTATGAGATAAAGGCTTTAGCTCTCATTCTATATTTGGTTGACATGTGAGCATCTATATTTAGGGATTCCATATAGATGAGCAGAATGGGGTAAACTTTTTCACTGTTATTCCAAGTTTTCTCAACATCAGACAATTTATACTCTAAATTTTCAGTATCTCTAATGACTGGAAAATCATATATCTAGTTATAAACAATAGAGACATGGTGAGAAATTTACAGATGTAAAGAGTACTGTTACCTTTACTCAAACCACAGATCTTTTGAATGTACAAATGTAAAACATGTCTAAAGACATTAACCAGCTAAAACATTATATGACATTAGACTGTAGAGAATCTACAAATTTAAGGAATGTGGACTGGCCTTTGTTCAAAATATATGCCATTGGAAATACTAGGGTATTAGGACTGAAACTTTACAGATGCAATTTATATGTAAGCTTATTTACTAAAAGGTCAAGTTGAAGTAAATATCAAATATCGAGTGGCATGAGAAAATGTTTTTTTTTTTGTTTTTTAGGAAAGCATAAGTATCTTCTCTGTATAATTTTGGTTTTCATTGATAGACTAGGAGGATATTTCAAAAAGCAAACAATATTGATGTAACTCAACTCACATGATGCTATGCCTTCATTAATAGTGTTTATGTAAAGGCATGGGGTCAGCTGTTGGTACTTTAGAGCTATAAAATGTCCTTGCATAGTAGGTCATCAGCACTCATCTCATGCTTTTCATGGAGGATGAAGAACACTGATATGTAATCTCCTTTAAAAGATCAAGGTGGCCGGACTTGGTGGCTCAGCCTGTAATCCCGTGCCTTTGGCAGGCTGAGGCGAGTGGATTGCCTGAGCCTGAGGGTTTGAGACCCGCCTGGGCAGCGAGACCTCATCTCTACAATAGATAAAAAAATCGGCCGGGTGTGGTAGCGCGCACCTGTAAATCCAGCTACTCGGAAGGCTGAGGCGGAAGGATCGCCGGAGCCCAGCAGGCGAGGCTGCGGTGGCCGGGAGCGGCCACTGCACTCCAGTCTGGGTGACCGAGTGAGACTCCAACTCAAAAAAATAAAATAAAAAAAGATAAGGTGAAGAGGTTTTTTTGTGGCTCACAGTAAGCATTATTGTAAGTTCGGAGTGAGGTGAGTGCACAGGATAACATTTTTCTTTGGAAATAGATGACAAAGAATCATTGAGTTTTAGAAATCATTTGTCTTACTACTTACATGCAAATGAGAAAATGAAGCCAGAACACTAATATCTTGATGCATCTTCATAATGTCAATACTTACAAGTCATAAGTGTAATTTGATATAATATAAAGAAATATTTTCATAGACATCAGAGCAAAGATATTTACTCTCTTAAAGTGTAAGTATTGTAAGTTTATGTTTAGTAAATAATCAGATTCACCTTTTAAAACTGAAGAAAACTGTTTGCACATGGATCACACTATCAGAACAGAAATGCTTGAATATTTGCACACTGGTATTGCATACATTGAAATTTGAAGGTTTATTTAACTATGTAAATTGTCTGTTTTAATGAACAGAATGTTATAAAGTATTAACATTGCTGTCCACACAATAAATTGTTATGTTGCCATGAGTGTTAATCTATTCTATCTTACCCAAGAATGTAGGTATATGATGACCATATACTATTGAGTAACATATGGAAGGATGTTTATAGTGATCTTTTTTTATAGGTCATATGTTCTTTTTTTTTTAAGGTATGTGTCATTTTGATTATTGTAATAAAGATTATACAGGAGACCTAACTTTCTCAGTCCTGACTATTGTAAATACTTTTATATTAGGTTGGATTTTTACTCTGCTGCCTGGACTGGGATACAGTGGAAAATCCATGGTCACTGCAGCCTCAATGTGATGGTATCAGGCCACCTTTCTCCTTTAGCCTCCTGAGTAGCTGGTGCCACAAACATTTGCCATCATGCCCAGCCAACTATTGGATTCATTGTTAAGGCAAGGTCTCACCACGTTGCTCAGGCTGGCCTGAAAGTCCTAGACTAAGGCAGTCTTCTGTACTTTGCCTCCCAAAGTGCTGGAATTATAGGCTTGAGTCACCATGCCCAGGCTCTTGTTTCCTTTCTAGTCATCTGGCACTGTGTTGGAAGCACTTGTCTCCTCAAGTCATCTGCCTCTAACTCCTGTGGTGTGGGTGCTGGGCTCTGGAATATCTTCAACATTTATATCTTGATACACTTCCCTTTCCACCATTTTGGCATAAATACAATGATTCCTTGTAATTTCCTTGATTCAATCTGGAGAGACCAAATGCTCTTATGGAAACATTAACATCACATTGTGTGTGAAACAGAATCTCCCAACACTTGCATTAATCACCTGACAGTGGGAAGTGGTCTCAAAGTTATTGACTGATACTTTGTGTCATAGCTAATTTTATGCCATTATGAGTTAATACTGCATCTTTACATTTATTTACACATTTCCCAACTGCTGATGGC
>NW_007236739.1:0-759 GCF_000164805.1 Carlito syrichta | reverse complement strand
AAAACTTTACATTTACAAATACTTGAGGCCACTTGAAAATAATAAAATATGGTAAAGAAACACTGATATATTCAATGAACTATTGCAAATACATAATCCTAGTACTCACACACAGGTTGAGGAAAGTGGATGGAAATGCTAATAATAACATTTCATATACAATAAACACAAAAATAAATATTTTAAACAAAAGTGGAAGACTTACTAATTATCTAATTCACTTCCTACAGGACATAAATTCAAGCATATTACTTCAGAACCTTTTAAACTGAAATTACAACAAAACCAATATACTGCAAATTCAAAAGTACAACTATATAAAACATAGCTCTGGTAGTCTATATACTAAAACAGACAAAATTTTAAAGTGAGAGTCTAATGGACAAAGTAATATATTTTCAGTTTACCTAAAGCATTAGTTTCTTTAGGAATGCTATGAAGTGAACAGATAATTCTATTTTACATTATACCTACTACTTAGACAAATAATGCTTAAAATTCTAAACTTAGTTCCAACAAAGAAAAAATCACATTTGAGTAGAAGAGTAAAAATTATTAGAAACATTGTGTCAGCACGTTGCAACATTACATCATGATCAATCTCCCTTTATGTCAGGAAAGAACAGGAGACTCAGCATTTGGGAATCCGTCAATACAATTAGTCAAATTAACAGAATCAAAAGACATATGATCATGTTAACACATTAAAATGATATTGTGACACTCTTAGAAGAGAATTACACATTTATAAATCAACGG
>NW_007236738.1:0-735 GCF_000164805.1 Carlito syrichta | reverse complement strand
TGATTCGCCCACTAATTCACCCTTGGGGTCTGTGCCTGGCACATGAGCATGATTCTAGCATGGCACTCACCCTCTTCCCACCTTGTTCCCCAGGATGGACCCACTCGTTCCTCCCAGGTGGCAGCATGGGAAAAAGGGAGGGCATGACTCTTAAAGCTTTTGGGGTGTGAGGATGGCCGGGCAATGCACACCTGTCTCCTCAGCACATGGGGAGGCTGAGACAGGAAGATGGACAGAGCCTGAGAGTTCGAGAACAGACTGGACATTACAGCAAACCCCCACCTCGACACCAAGAAAAACACAGAAAACCTTGGGTGAGGACAGGATGTTGACCAAATGGAAAGCCTGTGTTCACAACAGTTTGGGAGTCCCAGGCCAAGAGGATGACCCTAGTTGGGCAGTTTGAGAGCCGCTTTTGCAATCTAGTGAGGAAAGAAAAGAAAGAAAGAAAGAAAGAAAGAAAGAAAGAAAGAAAGAAAGAAAGAAAGAAAGAAAGAAAGAAAGAAAGAAAGAAAGAAAGAAAGATAGAAAGAAAGGAAGGAAGGAAGGAAGGAAGGAAGGAAGGAAGGAAGGAAGGAAGGAAGGAAGAAAGGAAGAAAGGAAGAAAGAAAGAAGGGAAAGAAAGAAAGAAAACCATTCTCCTGCAAACAATCTGTGCTCAGTTCTTTTCACCCTGCCACCCCTCATATGAGGGTCCACCAAGTTCAGCACCTTCCAGCCTAAACCCCCACAATG
>NW_007236737.1:9402-22632 GCF_000164805.1 Carlito syrichta | reverse complement strand
CAATTGAGCCAGGCTTGGGGGTGCGTACTATCATTCTGGCTCCTGGAAGGTCAAGGAAAGGCTTTCCAGAGCTGGAGGGGTCGAGGCTGTGGTGGCTGGGCAGGAGTTACTGCCCTCCACCCTGGGTGATGGGTTGAGATTCTGACTCAAAGAAAAAAAGGGGGAAAAAAAGAACAACCATTTGTGGATGGGATTGGGATCATCGTGAATAGACAGAGATCATTTGGGAACGAGGCCCCAGTCTTGGACCTATAGTTCCCAAAAGACTGTGGATTGGCAGACAATTGAGCTGTGGCTTCGGGAGGCTGAGTTGGGGGACTGCTGGAGCCTGGGTGTTCAAGATCAGCCTGGGCCATGTAGAGAGAACTCACCACTTCCCAGAATGCAGACACTGGAGTCACACGTGGTGGCAACCGCAGTCCCGGCTAAAGGGATGTGATGGATTCTGTCCTGTGGTATTCCTCTGCGTTGACCCCGCCGACAGAACATGCAAGTCCAGGCCGGGCACCATGGCTCATGGTATTCAGCCCTGCACCCTAGGAAGCCAAGACTGGAGGCTGCCTGAGCCCAGGTGTCGGAGACTAGACCAGGCATTTTGGACAACATTGAGAGAGGCTTGATAGCCTACAAAATCCTGGCTGCTAGGAGGCTGAGGCTGGAGGACTGCCTTAGCCCTGCAGGTCAAGGCCCCAGGAGCCACATCATGCCCCCACACCCCAGCCCACGAAAACTCTGGTGACAAAAAAAGATGCCTCCCATGTACATCATGATGTGTGTCTATGACTCCCCAGGGGAAGATCCACGAGGCTGGGAGACAATGGAGTGATCAGGAGAGGAGGGGTTCCTCCCCCAACCCAAAGGTGGCATACAGGGAACCTGGAACCTGGGCTGTCTGGTGCATTGCTGGACCACCTTGATTGTTCTGTGCCCAATGACTGTCCTAGCTAGGGCAGCCATTGGGCACAGAGCAATCAATCTGCTGTGGTGCCCTAGTGTGGAGTTTGGAGGCAGGCCTTCTGGGGCGCATGGCAGAAGGTGTATGTTGGAAGTGCCCAGTGGCCACCTTTGAACCCTCCCATGAATGACAGGACTTAAAGCACCTTTTCCTCTCCAATCCTTGAGGGTGACTCCTCATACTGAGTGGCAGGGTTGGTGGTGGTGGTGATGAGTATTATTATTTGGAGTTGGAATCCCCATCTGTTGCCCAGGCTGGAGCACAGGGTCACACTCACTGCCACCGCAGACTGCACCTGCCAGGCTCAGACGATCCTCCTGCCTTGGCCCCCTGAGTTACTGGAAACACAGGCTTGCGTCACTATGCCCAGCTAATCTTTGGATTTATTTTTGATGGCCGAGATGAGGTCTTGTCCCATTTCCTGGGCTATCGTTGAACCCACAAACTCAGGCCATACACTCGCCTGAGCGTCTGAAGAGCCAGGATGCCAGGCTGAGCGCCTGAGCCTGGCCTGTGATTGTGGTTGTGGTGGAGGTTGGTATTATTATTCTGAGTCGGAGTTCCTCTCTGTCGCCCAGACCTGAGCTCAGGGGCCCACTCTCGGCCACCAGAGCCTAAACCAGCTGAGCTCCGGCAATTCTCCCACCACAGCCTCCCGATTAGCTGGAATGGCAGGCATGCACCACCATGCTCGGCTCAGTTTTTTGCTACTTGTAGACAAAATGTCTTGCCAATATGCCTGTGTTGGTCTTAAACCCGGGGACTCAGCCCATCCTCTCACCTCGCCCTCCCAGAGTGCCAGGAAGACAGGTGTAAGTCCCCACACCTGGCCTCCAAACCCCTCTCAGGGCCACACCACAAGTCCCACTTCTTTCTGATGAACCCATGTTGGGAGCCAGTCTCAGAGGCCTTAAGGTTGACAAGGTTGGGAAGGCCGAAGACTCCAGGTTGCAGGGCAACTCTGGGCAGCTATCGGCCCTGCTTCTTCTACTCATCATGTTATGTTCACCATTGGTATCTGGAGAGTTTGGAGATGCAAAAAAAATATTAGTCCATTAAAAGAATCTGTTAGTACAAACAAGCAGTTAATGATATGGAAATTTTTCTACCTAGATATTACCCTCCACTTGAGTTTCTCTGTCTCTACTCTTTTGGTGTTTGAACCTGCAACAATGATTAAAAACTACAGTTCACACTCTCCTACTCCCGGGAGCCTTGGGTTGAAAGTGCATCATTGCTCTCATTATCCCTGTCAGGGGACTATAGATGTAAATTGTAAACATCATGTTTGGCATCATAAGAGACTTGTTAGTTTTAGTTTTAGTTTTTGAAGTTGGTTGCTATTTAGGAGCTTTGGGGATGTTGTTTTCATTTTGCTAATATTGAAGTGTTATATAGGTATTTTTAGCATCACAAAAAATGTTGTTATGATTACGAGTGTTTTAATTTTAGGTCTGGCCATTTATGCAGGAAAACAGATGGATGACCCTATAATTTGCAGGATACACAAACTTTTTGCATTTTAGAGTACATGATTAATATAGAAAGGTTGAAATAGTAGAAAAGGCTTTGCAATTTTATTTAGAAAAAATAAAATGTTAGGAAAACATACGTTAGGCATTAAGTTGTTAAAAGTTTAGGTGGTTAGGGTTAATAGTTAGAGAAAATACATTGTAATAAATTGCATGCTTTAAAGATTCTTAGTGGATACATTGTTACAAATTTGAGAGAAGACAGACAATATTTCATCACGGTTAGAGCAATGATCAAAACAAATTAAATACGTTTAGGTTTGAAGGCCAAACTGCATGTAACTAAAAGTATAAAAAGAACTTGAAAAGAAAAATAAATCGGCATCTGTCTTGCATAACAACAGAGTCAGTGTCCAAGTTTTGTTCTATGCTGACGTCGTTCCCCCTTCAGGCAACCCTGACCTGCTGGAGCTAGGCTCTGGCAAATGGTGCCCGAACAGGACCCTGAAAGGTAAGCCTTATTTTAATCAGAACGGATAGGACCTTACCTAGGGTGCTGCAGACCCCTCTTTAGAGACAGGTGGAGCTAGGAATGGTAAGCAGTTTTTCAGCCGTGATGCGATCATTGGCCAGAGTGAATCAAAAGAAAGAAACTTGTTCATAAGTATTTTGATGCATA
Organism: Carlito syrichta; assembly: GCF_000164805.1. NCBI lineage: Eukaryota > Metazoa > Chordata > Mammalia > Primates > Tarsiidae > Carlito > Carlito syrichta. The sequence continues at coordinate 19,526 of NW_007236737.1, read as the reverse complement.
TGCATTCTAAAAGAAGAATTAAAGTTTCCTCAAAACGATTATCTTGTTTTCTCCATTTTGTGCAAGAGCAGTGCATCTGGATCCCTGAAGAAGTCATCATTAATTTGGAAACATGGACAAAGGCGTTGGAAAAATTGACACTCTCCAGCATCCGGAACGAGTGCCTGTGAATACTTTTGAATTATGGAATATAAATAGAGATGTCTTACACCCACAACAAAAGGTTGATTAATTGTCCATTAAAGTAAAAGAAGAACCAGGTGAAAGAACTCCCTTACTAATCCCTGTACCTTCCCAGGCATTGTTAGCCACTACCCCGGTTGATGGAGATCCTCTACTCCCTGAGAATAAGGAAAACTTAAAAGAAGAAGCAGTATGGTACCATGAAGAAAAAATCCAAATAATTTAAATTTGACCCTTGGCAACAAAAGAGCTCCGGCAAGTGGTGCCAGGAGGGGAGGGATTGTGATTTTTGACTGTCTTGATTTAAGAGGAGAAAATTGTCTTTCTGTATTGATTCCTGTTATATAAAAGGGCTGTTTCCACATATTAAAACAGTCACCATTCCTCGTAATAAGACAACTATTCTTGATTTACTTATCCAATTACAGCAACTAATAATTGTTAGGAACCAACCATTTTTCATAGATCATATTAGATTTCATTCAGAACTCCCTGGACCTCTTCATCAAGGTATCAATTAGCAGATGCCTTGACAAAATCAGTCGTGTCCTCTCCTTGTAGATTCTTTAGATAATCAAGCTCAGCAATCCCATAAAACACATCACTAAAACGCTGCAACTTTAAGTCACCAGTTTCACATTCCAAGAGAGACGCCTAGACAAATCATAAAAAAAGTATTACTTTCTGCCTACTTCTAATAATCCCACCCCTCAGAAGTAAATTCCCACGGATTAAAACCTAATGTTTTGTGGCAAATGGATGCCATTTATTTCCAAAGTTTTGGAAAATTGTCATTTCTATATGTGACAGAGGTTACATTTTCCCATGTAATTTTAGCCTCGCCCAGAAGTATGAAAGCCTATAAAGATTCAGTCCAACATTTATTCTTTTGTTTTTCACACCTGGGTATTCCTAAACAATTAAATACAGATAATGCTCCTGCTTATGCATCAAAAGTTTTTCAGTCTTTTTGTACCCTGTTTGGCATCTCTCATTCTACAGGAATTCCGTATAATCTTCTTGGTCAAGCTATAGTCGAGAAAGTCCATCAAATGTTAAAAAATCAAATAATTAAATTGCATGAAGGGGAATTCAAATGTATTTCTCCCCATCATATCGTAAATAATGCTATGTTTGTAATTAATCATCTCAATTTGGACTCTAAAGTACATTCAGCTATGATAAAACATTGAAGTCCTGAGAATACTGTTAAACCAATGGTAAAATGGAAAGATCTTACAGGTCAGTGGTAGTGGCCCGATATCCTTTTACCATGTGGGAGAGGACATGCTTGTGTTTTTCCCCAGGACTTACCCTCACCTATTTGGTACAAGATCGTCTAATTAGACATGTCCAGCCCCCACCTCAGTCGAGATACAGCCAGATGAGACATAAATCATGCCATCAGTCTGAGTTGGATACAGATGATGAAGAGAAGGTGTTGGTGCCAAAACTGAAACGTCTCACCATTCAACAACCACTTCCAACTGACCAACTCAACCGAAGACATCTCATCATTCGTTGTCTTCCACTCCTCAACCCAGATGTTACCATTGAACTGTTTCATCTAGACAGGCAGATCGCCCACATGGGTGCAAATCAAGGTACTCACCCACAATGCCGAGGATCTGGTTCGCTCTCAAAACACTCCTCTCACTCCCTCTACTGTTTTTTTTTTTTTTTTGCCATGCTGGCTATTATAGCATGCCATGAGGGTTGTATTTATTTGGGAAAATCTTATTGTGCTTATATCGCAAACCCTCCAGTGTTCCAGCCTGTTACATGGGATGCTGAGATTATTACCTTTTTTACTAATCATTCCTCTTTATTAGGAGGTCCCACTCTTTTTTCATCACAAGTCAAAACTGTTATTATTCGAGACCCGCCTGGGCAGGCGAGACCTCATCTCTACAATAAAATCAAAAAATTAGCCGGGCATGGTAGCAAGCGCCTGTAATTCCGGCTACTCAGAAGGCTGAGGTGGAAGGATCGCCGGAGCCCAGCAGGTCGAGGCTGCGGTGGCCAGGAGTGGCCACTGCACTCCAGTCTGGGTGAAAGAGTGAGACTTCAACTCAAAAAAACAACAACAACAAAAAAACTGTTATTAATCATAATTTTTCTTTTTCACGTTGTTCTAGTTCTCCTCCAATACGTTTTAGTTTATCTACAAAATCAGAACACTCCCTTGATATTTCTTGAGTTCTTTAAACTCCTGTAGAAAAGAAATGGTAACTGATAGCCCTTCTTATGTTCCCAGAATGGCAAATGATGAGATAATTGGTTTCTTAAATTATTGATGCTTGGGGACTCTGACCTTATATTATCAACCAGGGCTTGGGAGGGCCACCTGAGCCCTGAAGGTCAAGGCCCCGTGAGCCACGATCATGCCGCCACACCCCAGTCTGGTTGATGAAGAGTCCAACGACAAAAATGAAGCCTCCCATGAGTTTCACGCCAGGCGTGTACCACTCCCAAGGGAAAGGTCAGCTCGTGCAGGGGATGATGGAGTTATCAGGAGAGGAAGGGGCCCTCCGTCCCTAATGTGACAGACCAGGCGACTTTAACCTGGGTGGGACACGGTGTTGCCTGACTGCCTTGATCACTCTGTCCCCAACGGCTGTCCTAACTTGGGGCCATCTGTTTCGTGAGCTCACACGTGTTTTTGCTGAGGGCCATGTGTGTGGAGGGTGGAGGCAGACCTTCTGAGACACGTGGCCGAAGGTGCAGAACGGACTTGCTCAGTGGCCACCTTTGAAACATCCCACAAACAACAGGTGGGATAGTGCCTTTTCCTTTCCCATCCCTGAATGTGACACCTTGCAATGGGTGGCAGGGGTGGTGGTGGATTTGGTGGTGCTTATTATATTTGGAGTCAGAATCCCAGTCTGTCACCCATGCCGGAGCACAGGGCCACACTCACAGACACCATGGACTCCACCTGCAGGGCTCAGACAATCCTCCTTCCTCAGCCCCTCAAGTGTTTGAAACCAAAGGACTGTGCCAACACGCCCGGCTAATATTTGGATTTATTTATGAAGGCCGAGTCAAGGTCTTGCTCTTTGTCCCGAACTGGTATCAGTCCTGCAGCCTCAGGACATCAACTCACCTGGGACTTCGAAGGGCTGTGATGCCAGGCTGAGCCTCTGAGACCATCCTGTGTTTGTAGTGGTGGTTGTGGTTAGTATTATTAATCTGAGTTGGAGTCCTTCTGATGCCCAGCCCTGAGCACAGGGGACTGCTATCAGTCACCACAGCCTCCACCAGCTGGACTCTGTCAATCCTCCAGCAACAGTCCCCCAAGAGGCCAGAACGGAAAGCATGCACCACCAAGCTCAGCTCATTTTTTTGTCTACTTTTAGAGTCGAGGTCTGGACAAGGTGTCCAACCCGGGGACTCAGGACATCCTCTCACCTCGGCCTCCCAGAGTGGTGAGAAGACAGGTGTGAGTACCTGCGCTGGGCCTCCACACCCCTCTTGGGACCCCACCTCGAGGCCCGCTTCCTTCTGATGATCTGCAACCCCAGAAGGGGTGGCTGGAATCTCCTGTCATGCCCTCCCCATGGGAAGTGGCTGGAGCATGGGTGTGTCTCCGCCAGGGTGCCCACCCCTCCTTCTGACTTGTTCCCCATGCTGGACCCATTAGCTCCTCCCAGGCGGCGCCTCAGAAAAAGGGAGGGTGTGACTCTCAAGACTTCAGGGGAGTGGAGAAGTTTGGGCGGCTCACACCAGTCTCCTAGGCACTTGGGAAGGCTGAGACGGGAAGATGGCCAGAGCCCGGGAGATCCAGACCAGGCTGGACACCATAGCAAACCCCACATCAACCCCAATCAAAACCCAGAAAACCTTGGTTGAAGGCATACCTCAGTGGGAGGATTGCCTCTGGCCCAGAGTTCAAGACCATACAGGAGACCAGGATGTCAAAAATGGAAAGCTTTTGAATACAGCAGTTTGAAAGGCCCAAGCCGAGTGGATGGCTCGATTTGGGCAGTTTTAGAGCAGTTTGGGCAACCTAGTGAGGAAAGAAAATAAATAAATAAATAAATTATCCTGCAAACCTTCTGCCCTCAGTCCTTGTCCCCACCATGGGAAAGTCCCCCAAGCTGGGCACCTTTCTAACCCAAGCTCCCCCAAAAGACTGTCCCCGTTATGGTGTGAGATATCCAAGCCTCCCTGGCCAGGTTCCTGCTGGCTCTCCTCTCCGAGGTGTGAAATGTGCCAACCCTCCAGGTAGGCCAACCCTCCCACTCAGCAACAAGGACATTCCAACAAGAAAGGCCAGGGACACATCCCTCACCCAGGGACATTTCTTCCCCTCCAATCTCATTTTTCCTGACTCTAAAGACAGTTGCCCTGTGAACACACTATGTACAGTTGAGAATCTGTGTACAATTCTCATGTTTTTGAAGGCAAGGTCTGGCTCTGTGACCCAGGATGGTGTCTGGGTACATAACCATCGTTCACCACCTGCCTCAAAATCGCAGGCTCCAGTGATCCTCCCGCCTCAACCTCCGGTGTTCCTGGGATGATGGGAACCTTGACCCTAGGCCCCCTGTTTGGTTGGGTGCAGAAATGGGGTCTCTCTGCATGGCCTGGGCTGCCCTTGGGATCCTGGGCTTCACCGTCCTTCTGCCTCAGCCTCCCAGAGTGCTGGGATTCCAAACGTGGGACGTTGTGCCAGACCTTCTGGTTCATTTTTGATGAAGTTTCGAAGCCAGGCTCTGGTACTTAGACTCATCATCCTTGCACCTCGGGAGGCTGAGGCCAGTGGCCGGCCTGAGCCTGTGGGGCAAGACCCACCTGGGTATCTCAGCGAGACCTCCTCTCTACCCTCCACTCCAAATGATCCAGGCATGGTGGCAAGCCCCTGTCATTCTGGTTCCTCAGACGACTGGGGAAAGGCTTGCGGAGCCCAGTGGGCCAAGGCTGTGGTGGCCAGAAGCGAGCCACTGCCCTCCAGCCTGGGTGACAGAGTGAGACTCCGACTCAAAAAAAAAGAAGAGTATCCATTTGTGTATGGAGTTGGGATCATTGTGGACAGAGATGATTTGGGAAGGAGCCCCAGCCTTGGGCCTTGATTTCCCGACAGATGGAGGATTGGTGGACAATTGGGTCAATCCCTTCTGATGACTTGGAAGCCCTGAGAAGTTGGATGAACTCGCCCACCGAGCCCACCATAGGGGCAGTGCCTGGTGCAAGGGCATGTCTCTGCCAGGGCACCCACCCCTCCTCCCACCTTGTTCCCCAGTTTGGAACTGCTTGCTCCTCTCAGGGGGCATCTTGGGGAAAGGGAGAACGTGACACTCAAACCTCAGTGAGATCGCATCTCTACACTCCACCCCAAATGACCTGGGCATGGTGGCACGTGCATGTCAATCTGGCTCCTCGGATGGCCAGGGAAAAGATCACGGGAGCCCAGAGGGTCAAAGGTGCGGAGGCCGGAAGCAAGCCACTACCCTCCACCCTGGGCAATGGAATGAGACTCCGACTCACAGAATAAAAGGAAAAAGTAAAACAGAAGAGCATCCATTTGTGTATGGAGTTGGGATCATCGTGAAAAGACAGAGATCATTTGGGAAGAATCCCCAGCCTTGGGCCTAGAGTTCCCAAAAGATGATGGTTCAGCAGACAATCAGGCTGTGGCTTTGGAAGGCCGAGTCGGGGGACTTCTGGAGCCTGGGAGTTCGAGACCAGCCTGGGCCATGTATTGAGACTTCATCACTCCCTGGAACACAAACACTAGAGTCACATGTGGTGGTGCCCACGGTCCTGGTGACATGATGTGGTGGCCTCCATCCAGGGGCATTTCTTTGCATCGACTCCGCCAGCAGAACAGACGAGTCCAGGCCAGGCACCATGACTCACAGCCGTCAGCCCCATATCCTGGGAGGCAGAAGTGGGAGACTGCCTGAGCCCGGAGTCGGAGAGCAGTTCGGGCTATGTAACCAGACCTCATCCTGGCAAGTGGTCCCAAAATCATGTCAGGCATGATGGCACACGGAGACCGGGCCGATCAGGAGCCTAGTCGGGATTATCACCTGAGCCCCGCTTGTTGAGACTCCAGAAGCCACGATTGTGCTGCCACTCCCCAGCCCTGCAGACAGAGACTCCAGCAACACAAATGATGCCTCCACCTTGCATCACAGTGGGCGTCCATGGCTCCCCAGGAAAAGGTCCGAGTAGGAGGGGACGATGGAGTGATCCAGAGAGAATGGGGCCCTCACCATGCCCAAAGGTGGAAGACAAGGTGATCAGATCCTGGGCTGCCCATGGCATTGCTGGAACACCTTGATCGCTTGGTGCCCGATGGCCACCCTAGCTCAGGGCCATCTGCTCTGTGACCTCACACACGTCTTTCATGTCATTCATGAATGTGGAGGGTGGAGGCAGTTTTTCTGGGGTAGTGGCCAAAGACACGGAACAGATGTGCCCGGTGGCCACTTTTAAGCCTCCCATGAATGACAGGCCAAAAAGTGCATTTTCCTCTCACATCCCTGAGGATGACTCCTTGCGCTGGGTGGCAGGGGTGGTGGTGGTGGTGGTGGTGGTAGGTATTATTATTATTTGGAGTCAGAATCCCACTCTGTAAGACTGGAGTTCAAGAACATACACATGGCCACTGCAAACTCCACCAGCTGGTCTCAGGCGATCCTCCCACCTCGGTCCCCAGAGTGGCTGGAACCACAGGCCTGCGCCACCATGCACGGCTAGTCTTTGGATGTTTTTTGGTGGATGATATGAGGTCTCTCTCCGTGTCCCGGGCTGGTGTCGAACCCACAGGTCCAGGCCATCACTCGTATGGGCCTCCGAAGGGCCAGGATGCCAAGCTGAGCCCCTGAGCCGGGCCTGTGGTTGTGGTGGTGGTGGGTTTTTGCATTATTATTCTGAGTCAGAGTCCCGCTCTGTCAAACATGCAGAGTGCTGCAGCCCTGTCTCGGCCACAGTAACCTCCACCAGCTGGGCTCCAGTGATCCTCCCAAGCAGCCTACTGAGTGACCAGAACGAAAGACCTGTGCCACCAACCTCGGCTAATTTTTTTGACTTTGCAGCAACAAGGTCTCGCCACGATGTCTGAGCTGGTCTTGAATCTGTGGGCTCAGGCCATCCTCTCACCTCTGCCTACCAGAGGGCCAGGATGAGACTCAGACCTGGCCTTCACACCACTATCAGGGCCACCACAAGGACTGCTCCCTTCTGATGACCCAGGACCCAGAGAAGGTGGTCTGATTCGCCCACTAATTCACCCTTTGGGGTCTGTGCCTGGCACATGGGCATGTTTCTGGCATGGCACTCACCCCTCTTCCCACCTTGTTCCCCAGGATGGACCCACTCGTTCCTCCCAGGTGGCAGCATGGGGAAAGGGAGGGCATGACTCTTAAAGCTTTTGGGGTGTGAGGATGGCCGGGCAATGCACGCCTGTCTCCTCGGCACATGGGGAGGCTGAGACAGGAAGATGGACAGAGCCCGAGAGTTCGAGAACAGACTGGACATTACAGCAAACCCCCACCTCGACACCAAGAAAAACACAGAAAACCTTGGGTGAGGGCAGGATGTCGACCAAATGGAAAACCTGTGATCACAACAGTTTGGGAGGCCCAGGCCAAGAGGATGACCCTAGTTGGGCAGTTTGAGAGCCGCTTTCGCAATCTAGTGAGGAAAGAAAAGAAAGAAAGAAAGAAAGAAAGAAAGAAAGAAAGAAAGAAAGGAAGAAGGAAGAGGAAGGAAGGAAGGAAAGGAAGAAAGGAAGAAAGAAAGAAGGGAAAGAAAGAAAGAAAACCATTCTCCTGCAAACAATCTGTGCTCAGTTCTTTTCACCCTGCCACCCCTCATGTGAGGGTCCACCAAGCTCAGCACCTTCCAGCCTAAACCCCCACAATGGCTGCCCCCACTTTGGTGCAGGAGTTACCGAGGCTCCCTGACTGGGTTCCTGCTGGTTTTCCTCTCCAAGGTGAGAAATTTGCCCCAGGCAGGCTGGCATTCTGACTCGACAGCAATGACCTTCTGCCATGAAAGTCAGGGGACACATCCCTCACCTCATCCACCCCAGTCCCATTTTTTCTAGCTGTAAGCCAGTTGCCCTGTGAACACACCATGCAAAGTTGAGAATCTGTGTATGATTCTGATGTTTTTGGAGACTGGATCTGGCTCTGTGGCCCTGACTTGGGTCTGGGGCCATGACCATCATTCACTGCCAGTCTCAAAATCATAGGCTCCAGCAATATTCCCACCTCAGTGTCCAGAGTGGTAGAAACTTTGGGCACCACGACCCCAGAACTTCTGTTTGAATGGGTGTGGAGATAGGGTCTCCCAGCATGCCCGGGCTGGCCTTGAGTTCCTGGGCTCCAACCATCCTCCCACCTCGGACTCCCAGAGCACTGGGATTCCAGGCTTGGGCCATTGCGCCCGGCCTTCTGGTTCGTTTTCAATGAAGGATCGAGGCTGGGTTTGGGGGCTCATCTTCATCATCCCAGCACTTTGGGAGGCCAAGGCTAGCGACTGGTCTGAGCCCTCCGATCCGAGATGCACACGGGCAACTCTGCAAGACCTCATCTCTACCCTCAATCCCAAATGAGCTGGGCGTGCTGGCACACACTTGTTCTGGCTCCTTGGAAGGCCAAGGGGCAAGCCTTGCCAGACATCAATGGGGCGAGGTTCAGTGGCCCTGAGTGAGCCACCACCCTCCAGGCTGGACAACAGAGTGAGGCTCTGACTCAAAAAAAGAAAAGAAAAGAAGAGCCTCCATTTGTGTATGGAGCTGGGATCATTGTGAACAAACAGAGATCATTAGGGAAGGAGATCTCAGCCTTTGTGCGTAGAGTTCCCAAAAGATGGTGAATCGGCAGATAATTGGGCTGTGGCTTTGAGAGGACGAGGTGGGGCACGCTAGAGCCTGCTAGTTCAAGACCAGCCTGGGACACATAGCAAGATCTCATTACTCCCCAGTCTGCAAACACTTTGAGTCGCATGTGGTGGCTCCCGTGGTTCCAGCTACATGGGATGCAGTGGCCTCCATTCACCGATGTGCCTTTGCACTGCCCCCATGAACAGCATGTGTGATTCCAGTCTGAACACCTTGGTTTACAACTGACAGTCCCGTTCCCTGGGAGTCTGAGGCAGGAGGTTCCCTGAGCCCTGGAGTCAGAGACCAGCTCAGGAGCCATGGCCAGACCTTGTCGTGGCAAGGGGTCCCCAAAATCCAGTTATGCGTGGTGGCCACTGGAGTCCTGGCTGCTCGGTGGCTGAGGTGGGAGGACTTCCTGAGCCCTGCAGGTTGAGGCCTCGGGAGTCATGATCATGCCACCGTGCCCCATCTCATCTGACGGAGACTCCGGTGACAAAAAGATACCTACCACGTGTGTCATGATAGGCATCCACAGCTCTCCAGAGAAAGGTCAGCTTGGGCAGGGGATGATGGGGTGATTGGCAGAGGAAGGGGCCCTCCCCCTGCCCTAAGGTGGCAGACCGGGTGACCAGAACCCGGGGAGGCTACGGCATTGCCAGATCACCTTGATCGCTCTGTGCCCAACAGCTGCCCTAACTCGGGGCCACCTGCTATGTGCGCTCACACACATCTTGGCCATGGTGAATGAGTGTGGAGGGTGGAGACAGGCCTTCTGGAACACGTGGCCGAAAGCACAGGATGGATTGCCAGGTGGCCACCTTTGAAACATCCTGTGAATGACAGGTGGGAAAGTCCCTTTCCCTCTTCCATTCCTGAGGGTGACACCTTGCGCTGGGTGGCAGGGGTGGTGGTGGTGGTGGTGATTATTATTATTTGGAGTCAGAATCCCCCTCTGTCACACAAGCCATAGTGCAGGGGCATGCTCATGGGCACTGCAGACTCCACCTGCAAGGCTCAAGCAATCCTCCAGCCTCAGTCTCCCAATTGGCTGGAACCAAAGGCCTGTGCCACCACACCAGGCTAATCTTTGGATTTGTTTTTC
>NW_007236737.1:8247-8676 GCF_000164805.1 Carlito syrichta | reverse complement strand
TGCCTTTTCCTCTCCCATTCCTGAGCGTGACGGCTTGTGCTGGGTAGCTGGGGTGGTGTTAGTGTTGGTAGTAGTTCTTATTATTATTTGGAACCAGAATCCCACTCTGTCGCCCAGGCTGGAGTGCAGGGGAACACTCAGGGACACCATGGACTCCACCTGTAGAGCTCAGGCAATCCTTCCACTTCAACCTCTAATTGCCTGGAACCACAGGCCTTTGCCACCATGCCCGGTTAATCTTTCAATTTATTTTTGATGGATGAGATGAAGTCTCACCCCATGTACTGGGCTGGTGTCGAACCCGCAGGCTCAGGCTGTCCACTTGCCTGGGATTCAGAAGGGCCGGGATGCCAGGCTGAACCCCTGAACCCAGAATGTGGTTGTTGTGGTGGTGGTGGTTGATATTATTATTCTGAATTGGAGTCCCTC
>NW_007236737.1:2032-8156 GCF_000164805.1 Carlito syrichta | reverse complement strand
GAGAAGACAGGTGTGAACCCACACGCTGGGCTGCCACACCTCTCTCGGTGTCCCACTGTGAGGTACACTCACTTCCAATGACCTGGGACCCCAGAGAGGGTGGCTGGAGTTGCCCACTCTGCCTCCCCATAGGGAGCCCACCACTCCTCCCACCTTGTTCCCCAGGGTGGACCCGCTACCTCTTCCCAGGGGCAGCCAGTGGGAAAGGGAAGGCATGAGTCTCAAACTTTCAGGGGAGCAGGGGCAGCCAGCTGACTCATGCCTGTCTCTTCAGCACTTGGGAAGATCGACGTGGGAAGATGGCCGGAGCCTGGGAGTTCCAGACCAGACTGGACACCATAGCAAGTCCCAACCTCGACCCCAATCAAAACCCAGAAATTCTTGGGTGAGGGCATGCCACGGCAGAAGATTCGTCTCTGGCCTAGAGTTCAAGACCAGGCAGGAGACCAGGATGTCGACCAAATGGAAAGACTTTTAATCCAACAGTTTGGGAAGCCCAGGCCAAGAGGATGCCACGATTTGGATGGTTTGAGAGCACCCTGGGAAAATGAGGGAGAAAAGAAAATAAAGAAAGGAAGGAAGGAAAGAAATAAAGAAAGAAATCCATTCTCCTGCAAACCTCTGCCCTCAGTCCCCACGCCCACATGTTAAGGTCTCCCATGCTCAGCACCTTTCAACCCTAACCACCCCCAAATGGCTGCCCTGGCTTTGGTGCATGAGTTCTCAAGTCTCCCTAGACAGGTTCCTTCCAGCACTCCTCTCTGAGCTGTGCCCCAGGAAGGCCTACCTTCCAACTCAGCAATGAAGATCTTCCACCAAGAAAGGCCAGGGGCACATGTCTCACCAAGAACATTTCTTCCCCCACAATCCCATTTTTTCTGGCTCTAAAGCCAGTCGCCCTGTGAACACACCACGTGCAGTTGGGAATCTGTGTAAGATTCTCATGTTTTTAGAGACAGGATCTGGCTCTCTGGTCCAGGCTGGGGCACAAAGAAATGACAGTTGTTCACTGCCAGCCTCGAAATTGTGGGCTTCAGCAATCCTCCTGCCTCAGCCTCCAGAGTGGCTGGGACAATGGCCACTTTGACCCTAGACCCCCTGTTTGAATGGGTGCAGAAATGGGGTATCCCTGAGTGGCCCAGGCTGACTTTGGGCTCCTGGGTCCTCCTGTCTTGGTATTCCAGAGAGTTGGGTTTCCAAACGTGGGCCGCTGTGCGAGGCCTTCTGGTTCGATTTTGATGAAGGATTGAGGCCAGGCTCTGGGGCTCAGCCTCATCATCCTAGCATTTGGGGAGGCAGAGGCCAGCAGTGGGCCTAAACCTGTGAGCTGAGAGCCACCTGGACACCTCGGTGAGACTCGTCTCTACCCTCCATCCCAAATGAGCCAGGCATGGTGGCACACGCCTGTCATTCTGGCACCTTGGACAGCTGAGAAAAGGCTCACAGTGGGACATGTCTATGATGGCTGGTTGTGAGTCACCGCCCTCCATCCTGGGTGATGGAGTGAGACTCCGACTCAAAGAAAAAATGAAAAATGAAAAAAAAGAAGGGCATCCATCTGTGTATGGAGTTGGGATCATCATGAACAGACAGAGATCATTTGGGAAGGAAGCCCCAGACTTGGGCCTAGAGTTCCCGAAAGACGGTTTATCTGCAGACAATCGGACTGTGGCTTTGAGAGACCAAAGTGGGGAACCACTGGAGCCCGGGAGTTCGAGACCAGCCTGGGCCACTTAGTGAGTTCTTGTCGTTCCCCATAATGCAAACACTGGATTTGCCCATGGTGGCACCGCGGTCCTGGCTACACAGGATGTGGTGTACTCCATCCCAGGACATCCGCACCCCCGCTGACTGAATAATCGAGTCCATGCCGGGCACCGAGGCTCATGGCCGTCAGCCCCATGCCCTGGGATGCTGAGGTAGGAGGCTGCCGGAGCCCAGGGTTTGGAGACCAGCCCGGCGATGTGGCAAGACTTCATCTCAGCGAGACATCCCCAAAATTGAGTCAGGTGTGTTGGACCCGGAGTCCCAGTTGCTTGGGGGCTGAAGCGGGAGTACATCCTGAGCCCCGCAGGTAGAGGCCCTGGGATCATGCCTCCATGCACCAGCTAGGCCGACAGAGACGCCAGCGACAAAAAAGATGCCTCCCACGTGCATCACGACAGGCGTCCAAGTCTCCCCACAAAAGGTATGCCTGGGCAGGGGACGATGGTGTGATTGGGAGAGGAAGGGGCCCTCTCATCACCCAAAGGTGGCAGTCCAGCCACCGGAACCTGGGCTGACCATGGCGTTTCTCAACCTCTTTGATTGCTCTGTGCCTAACGGCCATGCTAACATGGAGTTGTCAGTTCTGTGAGCACATATTCATCTTTGCTATGGGTAATGAGTGTGGAGGGTGGAGGCAGGCCTTCTGGGATATGTGGCCAAAGGCATGGGATGGACTTGCCCAGTGGCCACCTTTGAAATCTCCCACAAACAACTGGGGGAATAGAAACTTTTTCTCTCCCATCCCCTAGGGTGATTCCTCAAGCTGGGTGGCAGGGTGGTGGTGGTGGCCGTGGTCGTGATAATTATTATTTGGAATCAGAATCCCGCTCTGTCACCCTAGCCTTAGCACAGGGGCATGCTAACAGGCACTGCGGAGTCCACATGCCAGGCTCAGGTGATCCTCCCACCTTGGCCCCTCGAGTGGCAGGAACCACAAGTCTGCACCACCATGCCCAGCTAATTTTTGGACTCATTTTAAATGGCTGAGATGAGGTCTCACCCAGTGTCCCGGACTGTTATTGAACACAAAGACTCAGGCCATTCTCTTGTCTCGGTCTCTGAAGGGGCAGGATGTCAGGCTGAGCCACTGAGCCCAGACTGTGATGGTGGCGGTGGTGGTTAGTATCATCTTACTGAGTTGGCATCATGCTCTGTTGCCCAGGCCAGAGCGCAGGGGACTACTCTCAGCCAACACAGCCTCTACCGGCTGGACTCTGGTGATCCACTCACCCTGGCCTCCTGAGAAGCTGGAATGACGTGTGTTCTATCACACTTGGCTCTTTTTTTTGTCTTCATGTAGAGATGACCTCTCACCAAGTTGCCCAGGCTGGTCTCGAACTTGTGGGTTTAAGCCATTCTCTCACCTTGGCCTCCCAAAGTGCAAGGGTGACAGGCATGAGTCCAAACACCCAGCCTCCACACCCCTCTGGGGGCCCTGCTGCGAGGCCCACTCCCTTCAGATGACCCAGCACTCTGGAGAGGTCAGCTTGAGTAACCAGCCGAGCCCAGCCCTGAGGAGTGCCTGGCGCAGGGGCATATCTCTGCTGTGGCACAGACCACTCCACTGCCTCAATTCCCAGGATGGACCTACTCGCTCCTACCAGGGTCCTCCTCAGGGTAAGGGAGGGTATGACTCTCAAACCATCAGGTGACCTGGCCAGGCTACTCATGCCTGTCTCCTCAGCACTTGGAGAGACAGAGATGGGAAGATGGCCAGAGCCTGGGAGCTGAGACCAGGCTGGACACAATAGCAAGCCCCCACCTTGACCCCAAGGGAAACCCAAAATTACTTGGGTGAGGGCAGGCCTCGGCAGCAGGATTGCCTCAGTCCCAGAGTTCAAGATCAGGCAGGAAGACTAGGATGTCAACCAAATGGAAAGCCTGTGATACCAGCAGTTTGGGAGGCCGAGGTAGAGAGGAAGGACTGAGTTGAGTGGTTTGAGTGCAGCCAGGGCTACCAAGTGAGGAAACAAAAGAGAAAGAGGAAAAGAAGGAAAGAAAGAAAGAAAGAAATCTAAGTCAACAAAAAAAATCCATTCTCCTGCAATTCTTCTGCTCCCCTTCTTCCCCCTGCCACCCCCACATACGAAGGTCCCCCTAGCTCGGCACTCTCCAGTAGCAACCCCCCAATGGCTGCCCCTGCTTCATTGCATTAGTTCCTGAGGCTCCCTGGCTGGGTTCCTGGTGGATATCCTCTCTGAGACGAGAAATGTGCCCCAGGCAGACTGATCATCTAACTTAGCAATGAGGAACTTCCACCAATAAAGGCCAGGGACATATCTCTCAACTGGGGACATTTATTTCCACCAATCCCATTTTTCCTGGTTCTAAATCCAGTCTCCCTGTGAACACACCATGCACAGTTGAGAATCTGTGTATGATTCTGATGTTTCGGGAGACAGGGTCTGGCTCTGTGGTCAAGACTTGGGACCCAGGACACGACCATCATTCACCTCCAAGCTTGAAATTGCGGTCTCCAGTGATCCTCCCACCTTATCTTCTGGTGTGGCCCGGATGACCTATACCTCGAACCCAGACTCCCTGTTTGGATGGGTGCAGAGACGGGGTCTTCATGCATGGCACATGCTGGCCTTGGGCTCCTGGGCTCCAGTCATCCATCCATCTCAGCCTCCCAGATCAATGGGATTTCAGCCGTGGGCCACCATGCCAGTCCTTGGGTGAGGGCAGGCCTCAGTGGGTTGATCGTCTCCCACCCAGAGTCGACCAAATTGAAATCCTGTGATCACAGCAGTTTGGGAGACCCAGACAGAGAAGATGGACCGAGTTTGGCAGTTTGAGAGCAGCCTGGGAAACCTAGTGAGGAAGAAAAAATAAAGAGAAAGGAAGGAAGGAAGGAAGGAAGGAAGGAAGGAAGGAAGGAAGGAAGGAAGGAGGAAGGAAAGAAAAAGAAAGAAAGAAAGAAAGAAAGAAAGAAAGAAAGAAAGAAAGAAAGAAAGAAAGAGGGAAATCCATTCTCCTGCAAACCTTCAACCCTCAGTAATCCCTCCATCACCCCCACATGTGAGGGTTCCCCAAGCTCGGCACCTTCCAGCCCCAAACCCCACCAATGGCTGCACCCTCTTTGGTGTGAGAGTTCCCAAGCCTCCCTGGCTGGTTTCTTGCTTGCTCTCCTCTCTGAGGTGAGAAATGTGCCTCAGGCAGGTTAACCCTCTGACTCGGCAATGAGGAACTTCCACCAAGAAAGGCCAGGGACACATCACTCACCCAGGAACATTTGTTTCCACCCAATCCCATTTTCCTGGCTCTCAAGTCAGTTGCCCTGTGAACATACCATGTGCAGTTGAGAATCTGTGTATGATTCTGATGTTTTTGGAGAAAGGGTATGGCTCTGTGGTCCAGGCTGGAGCCCGGGGAAATGACTGACATTCACTGCCAGTCTTGAATTTGCAAACTCCGCAGATGCTCCCACCTCAGCCTCCAGAGTGGCTGGGATGACAGGCACCTCAACCTCTGACCCCCTATTTGGATGGGTGCTGAGAGGGGGTTGCCCTGCAGGGCCCAGGCTGGCCTTTGGCTCTTGAGTTCCAGCCATCCTCTCGCCTCTGCCTCCCAGAGTGCTGGGATTCCAGGCAGGTGTCACCACACCAGACCTTCTGGTTCATTTTCGATAAAGGATCGTAGCCAGGATTGGTGGTTCAGCCTTGACATCTCAGTGCGTTGGGAGGCTGAGGCCAGTGGCTGGATCCAGCCTGCGAGCCAAGACCTGCCCATGCAACTTGGCGAGACCTCGTCTCTCACCTCCATCCCAAATGAGATGGGTGTGGTGTCGTGCACCTGTCATTCGGCTCTTCAGAAGGCAGGGTAGGGAATTCTTGCTGGAGCCTGGCATGCTGAGGCTGCGGTGGCCGGGAGTGAGCCACTGCCCTCCAACCTGGGCGTCAGAGTGAGAATCTGTCTCAAAAAAATGAAAGGAAAGAAATGAATATCATTCATTTGTGTATCAAGTTGGGATCATCGTGAACAGAGATCATTGAGGAAGGAGGCCGCAGCATTGAGCATAGAGTTTCCGAAATATGGTGAATCAGCAGACAATCATGCTGTGTCTTTGGGAGGCTGAGGCAGGTGACCGCTGGAGCCTGGGAGTACAAGACCAGCATGGGTCACATAGTGAGACCTCATCACTCCCCAGAACGCAAACACTCGAGTCACGCATGGTGGAGCCCACTGTCCCAGCTACACAGGATGTGGTGACCTTCATCCTGGGGCATGTCTTTGCATCTTTCCCGCAGGCAGCACATACGAGTCTAGGCCAGGCACCATGCCTCACGGTCGTCAGACCAGTGCCCTGGGAGTCTGATGTGGGAGGCTGCCTGAGTCCTTGGATTGCAGACCAGCT
>NW_007236737.1:0-728 GCF_000164805.1 Carlito syrichta | reverse complement strand
GGTACCTCGGCAAGACCTCATCCCTACCCTCCAAAACAAATGAGCCAGGCGTTGTGACATGCACCTGTCCTTCCAGCTCCTTGGAAGGACAGGAAAAGACTCGCCAGTGCCCGGTGGACCTAGGCTGCTGTGCCTGGGAGTGAGCCACTGCCCTCCAGCTTGGGCAATGAAGTGAGAATTTGAGTCAATGAAAAAAAGGAAAAAAATGGAAAAAAAAGAAAAGCATCCATTTGTGTGTCTAGTGGGGATCATCATGAACAGACAGAGATCACTTGGGAAGGAGTCCCCAGCCTTGGGGCTAGAATTGCTGAAATATGACGGATAAGCAGACAATTGACCCGTGGTTTGAGAGGCCGAGGTGGTGGACTGCTGGAGCCTGGGAGTTCGAGACCAGCTTGTGCCAGGTAACGAGATCTCATCACTCCCTGGAACACAAACACTGGAGTCACACGTGGTGGCACCCATGGTCCTGGCTACATGGGATGTGGTGGCCTCTGTCCCAGAGTGTTCCTTTGTGTTGCCCCCATCAACAGAACGTGTCAGTTCAGGAGGGGAATCATGACACACTGCTGTCAGCCTCACACCCTGGGAAGCTGAGGTGGGAGTCTGCCTGTGCCTGGGGTTCAGAGACAAGCCTGGTGACGTGGCCAGACCTCATCTCAGCATTTGATTCCCAAATCTAGTCAGCCGTGGTGGCCCCTGGGTCCCAGCTGCTCAGAGGCCAATAC
>NW_007236736.1:0-6563 GCF_000164805.1 Carlito syrichta | reverse complement strand
ATGCACAAAATTTCCAGGAGTATCTAAAGAAATGTCTTTTGAGAATAAAATTCAGTTCCTTCTGATGCAATTAAAATAACAGGCAGAGTCTAGTCACTGCAATTACGTTACTCTTAAATTAAAACGTAAATACAAGTGCGGTGCAGGGTCTCCCTGTCTCAGATGACACTCTCTGACGTTCCTGGCTCAGCTCCCATGGCTGGTGCTGGGTGTTTATTAAAGGCCTGGGGGACCTTGGCAGGGGTGACCTGTTGCACACACCAGAACCATCAAGCAGACATGGCCCATGCAGATTACTCCATCTCATTCATGGAAGCAGACAGGTTCCAGTTGGCCAGGACAAACATTTCAGTCATCCCTTAGAAAGTATCACTTTTAAAAGCTCAGTTAAAAGATCATCTATGTGTATAATATATCGGTTTATGACACATTTGGATTTCATCATTTCCAATTCCCAGTCTCCCAAACGAGCATGCTTACATTTGACATAACAAGTCACCAGCCCATGAGGATTTTCCTTTGGTTTCCTCAAATGATAATTATATAGCAAGTCTAATTCAGTTAATGTGATTCACCTGAGCAGTAGGTACTTTAATTGCTTTATAGCTGCCAAAAGGGATGTGAAGTCTCTCTTCTTCTTCCAAAAAAATCACGCTGTGTGCCCAGTTGATAACTGTAACAGCTGCAGAGCAAATGTGCAACTTTGGTCCTTTACATGCAGTGTTCACATCCACCTGTGCTGTGAGCGAGGTTGGACTCAGAGCCACCACCAGCAAGTCTGTTCCTGTCCTTTGAGTACAGAGGATGAGTATTAAGTCATTCGCTCACCAGCACAGCTTGAGAAGATTTCTATATGCCTGTGAGAGTAGTCTCCAACTAAGAATACACGCTGAAACTCTGACAGCCCCAAATGCTGATAAATGCATTGAACCAGGATCTTGTTGAAGTGGTGTGTTTTCAAGTTCTTTAGCTCACATGGATAAGAGCAAAGGTTATTTCATGTCTAAAACATATCTCTGGAATAATTAATATGCAATCTCCTAAACCTTATCTCTGGAGAAAATCACATATACTGTCTTTGTTGTAAATTCTTTTTCTTGAATTACAGGAAGGAAGCATGCAAAACAAATCTATGGACAAATTCAAGCTCCAGAAATCAAACTCTTTTTATTTCTGTTAACTCAAAGAATTTCCATGGAAGGAAATCCTTTTCAGAGGGGCTCTCCTAGCTGGGTGGGTTGCAGGAGGCAAGGCCATGACAGCATTCCCTCCAGAGGCTGTGAGATCATCATGGTAACTGCCCCTTCCCTATCAATAAGCAAGAGTTACAGACACTAATATTCTGAAAAAGCCACTTCCTTTTCCGTGGTGATGATAATATGACCTAGTTTCAAGACCGAAATGTAACTCTTTTTGTGCAAAGCAAACAATATCTTTGCTGATGGAAGTATTTTACTAGAATTCGGTGTAGATAAATACAAAAATTTTGCAGTCGGCCATTGTAGTCTGGTTTCAAGCAAGGCAAAATCTGCACCCTAAGCCATGCAAGGATGCTTCAGCTGGAGGGGGTGGTGTGTGTAGGTCCAGGAAGAAGAAAAAGGAACACATGACACATCAGAAACTAAGGTGGCAACAGTAAAACAATGCATGCTCCCACCCAGCTCATGGAGTTGTTTACAAGAAGCACACACCTCAATAGTTTTAATAGTCTTATCAGCAATCATCTCTAGATATCTAACTGTTACTGAGCAGGCAAAATGAAATCAACATTTTCCAGATGAAATATATCTCCTTCCCATGGGGGGAGCGAAGTTTTACTCACCAGCTTTGTTTTTACTGCCTGAAAGATCAACAGCTAAGTCTCTAAGTGGCATCTCATTTCAGGTGTGCAAAATCAGCACTGCAAAGTTGTCACAAACACTGATTTTCACGGCCCACTGTTTAGAGGTACAAAGTCAGACACCAGCAGGCATCAGTAAATGTTTGCGAATGTGTGAATGAACGTATTGGCTAAACAAACAATTCCAGCTTGTACTTATATTTTGTTTCAACCGGGGACACTAATGAGCTTAGTCAATGATGAGGGAAAAAAATCAGCGACAGGAAGTGGGGTGTGGATATTTTCACTCCTTCGCAATTCCTAACACCCTCTTACTCGTCCACCAGACACTGTGCTGTTGCCATCGTGATCACATCCCTTCCCCACTTAAAAGTTTCCTTACTCCCCAAAGCTTATTCTTTATCCCTATTTCCCTGACAGAGCCCAGTGCAGATATGTATGTGCCTGCCTGCATTCCAGAGCTTTCTAAATAAGACCGCCCTGACATGAGTCTCTTTCTTCTCCCACTCTTGTATACCTACCTATATACCTGCTACCTTCACATAGTCAGTCTACCTTCCAAGTGCAGCTCAAATGCCCCTTTTCAGAAAGTCTTTGGAACCTTGTTGATCTTGTTCAGGATGCATTCAATTTTTTCAATCAGTTGTTAATCAAACATATAAGTGCCCATGAGGCTGTGCCCTCACAGAGTTTTATGTGCTAGCAGGGAAAACATGTTTGAGGAGTGCTGAAAATTCAGGAATCAAGTAGGGGGTCTGCAACCAAAGATAACAGGAAGCTCTGGGACTGGGCTTTCCAGGGGGTGTCATTCGAAAAGAAGGAACCAACTCTGCAGAGAGCCGGCAGGGCCTTCCTCCTGAGCCACGTGAGTGCAAAGACACAGAGGCAAGAAAGAGCTGGCTAGTGAGAGGTGGCCACAGAAAGGAGGTCCACGGAGATGCACACAGGGAGGGGGAGAGCATGCCCAGTGAAGGGAAACACACAAAACATTCTAAATAGAAAATGGGTGAAATGCAGGAACAGACATTTCACCAAGAATGAGATACAGAGGCAGGAAGCATTTGGATGGGGAGGGGAGTTGGGGGCTGCAGGCCCAAGAGGGATGGTGGAGAGCAAGAGGAAGGGGATGACCACATGGCCAGGGGACCAGTATGGACTAGGAAGACAGGGCCAGACAGTCTTGATGGTTCATACAGCTATGTGTCACAGAATATGTACCAGAGTAGCTAGTCAGCATTGCTAGGCTCCCCAGGTAAAACTCTCAAGAGTCTGTTTACAGGAAATCCCAAAGTGTCTCTAGAGATGCACAGCCAAGCTGCTGTAATCTGGGCCAGACATGACACAGGGAGGGGTACAGCGAAGCACACCATCAATAAGAACAGAACATGTGTTCATAATTCGGGGGAAATTATTTCACTCAGCAAAAAACATTTTAAGGGTCAGCACTAAATTGCCCACTCTGAGAAACTCAGAAAAATAAAAAGGAGATTTTAGAACTGTCAGTGTCTCACTGTAGTTTGTGACTGACTGGAGCCCTTTCTTGGCTAATATTCAAATACCTTTTATCTTCACGTAATCTAATATATTTATTACTATAGTCAATACCTTAATGACACTATTAGCTTCTCATTTTCACTACATACCTTTCAGAACAACAACAGCTAAAAGACTGACAAAATCAAGCACTTGTGAGGAGGGCTGAGAAACTGGATCTCAAATACAGTGGTGGGAATAGAAAATGGCACAGTCACTCTGACAAACAGCTTGGCAATTTCTGATAAAACTAACATGCGCTTACCGTAAGACCCAACAATCATACTCTTGGGAGAAGTCACACATTTATCCCAGTGAAATGAAAACTTATACCCCACACACAAAAATGTATACAAATATTCACCATAGCTTTTCCTTATTAACAAAAACTGAAAACAACCCAAAATCATACAGTACGTGAATGAATTTAAAATGTTAGTATGTCCATACCATACACAAACACACACATACACACAAACAAACAAACAAACAAAAACTAATTGGCAATAAAAAGAAAGGGACCGCTGATACACACAACAGCCTGGGTGAAGTTAAGGGCGTTATACTTTGTGGAAAAAAAAGTGAACCTGAAGAGATCATCATTCTAAGTAAACTAACTCAGAACCAGAAAACAAAATACCACATGCTCTTACCCACATGTGGGAGTCAAAGAGTCACAAGGATTCAAATGACAGACCCTGGGACACTAATGGGGGTGGGGTAGGGCTCAGAAACTACCCACGGGACACAATGTTCACTACTTTTATTTGTGTATAAAATAAATAAATAAATCCCAAATCTAAAATTAAAAAAATTTTAGAAGGAAAATGCTGTTTGATTCCATTTATATAAACACTCTTAAGGTGACAAAACTATAGTCACTTTAGGGATGGAGAAAATACTTTGGTTGCCAAGGGATGGGAGATTGGGGGAGTGAGATACAAATATAAATGTAGGGAGATCCTGATGATGAATCAGTTCTAAATCTTGGCTGTGGTGGTGCCTAATCAAATGTACACATGATAAAATTGCACAAGACTACACACACAAACACACACACACCACACACACACACACACACACACACACACACACAAGCACACATGCAACTTATATGGTGAAAAAACTGAATAAGTTCTGTAGTCTAGTTAACCCTACTATACTCATGTCAGTTTCCTGGATTTGGTACTGACCTACAGTTAGTCAGGTAAAATGCTACCATTGAGGGAAGCTGGGTGAAGGATACACAGGACTGTAAGTACAGATGATCCCTGACTTAAAATTGTCCATCACAACAATTCTTCAACTTTACTATGGTGCAAAAGTGACAGGCACTTAGTAGAAACCATACTTCAAGTACTCATATGACATTTTGATTTTTACCTTTAGTATTCAGTAAATTACATGCAATGGTCAGCTCTTCACCACAAAACAGGCTTTGTGTTAGATGATTTTGCCCAACTGTCATTTAGTGAGCACATTGCAGGTAGGGTTCCTCAGTTCTGAGGTTCAGCAACAGGTATAGCAAATACAGTTTAAACTTACAATATTTTCAGTTTAAATGGGTTTATCAGGATGTTGAAGAGCATCTATACTTTTTTTCTAACTTCCTGAGTGCCTAGAATTATTTCAAAATTTTTAAAAAGTTTATTTTTAAAAATAGGTGCATGCTAAAAAGAGTATCCTGATGCCACTTGTTATTTGTTTGACATTTTAGTGATAGCCATCCTGGCCAGTGTGAAGGGGTAGCTCACTCTTGAGTGGGCCCTAAGCATTGGGCACTCTAGCACAAAGAGAAGAACAACTGATGCTGACACGACTAGCAGGGGGAAAGAGGGCAGGGGAATAAGGGGCATGCAGCCACCTATGGGGGACCAGGTCCAGTGATTGGGAGAGTGGGCATGCTCAAAGCCCAAAACTCACCTGCAAAGGCATATGTGTCGGGAGGAGAGAGAGAGGCCAGAATGGAGTCAAGCAACAACCAAGGTGCTCGTGCGGGCTGCAGGTAAACATCAGTGTGACTTTGGGCAAGTGACTTCATCTTTGGAATCTCAGCTTTTCTCAACTGTGGAAATGACAGGCCTGTTCCATAGGCTTCCAATTGTTATGTGTGAACTTTAGTGAAATCCAGTACACGTTTGGCACATGGTGGATACTGAAAAAGCATCAGCTTCCTTGCCTCTTTGACCTCAATTGAGTACATGACAATGAGACAGATGGACATAAGACACACAGACCCACAGTGAAGGTTTAAGATGCTGAATCTGAGTGACACTTCAGTCCTAGTGACTAGAGAGAATGCGGGCATCCAAGAATGCAGGCCTTCTGTCCCTAGTCAAACAGTAGCATTGGGGCTCTACACATTAATCTTATGCCAGAGACTCTTTCCTGCAAAATGTATTCCCAACTTTTAAAAAGTAACTTTATCTTACAGTTCTTTTAAATCTACAGAAAACCTATAATAACAGCGTACAGAGTTCCCACAGACCCCACCACCAGCTTCCATTATTATTAATGTCTTACCTGAGTACAGTACATTCGTCACAATTTATTGACTCCATATTGGTACATTATTATTATTATTAAACTAAAGCCCATCCTGTATTCATTTCCTCAGTTTTTTCTAATGTCCCTTTTCCATTCCAGGATCCCATCCAAGATCTGAATTACAATCCATCTTGTTTCCTTGGCATCCCCTTTGGCTGTGACCATTTCTCAGACTTCCACTGTTTTGGATGACCTTGACCCTTTTGACCTTTCTGAGGAGTGCTGTTCATGACTTCTATGGAAGGCCCCTCAATGGAGATTTTCTGGTGTTTTGCTCATCATTGAACTGGGGTTAGAGGTTTTCATTCAAGTATTTTTAATCCCCAACTTTAATTCCAAACTGAACAGAAGTGATTGAAATCTGTCAATTTACATTTCCAGAAACTAGCAAGTGAGTTTCTGCTCACCGTCCAATTAAGACACTGCTTTAGAATACACCAAACAATTTCTTAAGAGTATGATCACCACCATCAAATACATCAACTCTAACATGTGCCAAGTATATAGAACCCAACACAGTCCTAAAGTTGATAGTTACAAGCTTTATCTTAAATAGTCTTCAGACTTCTTACTAACTACCCCTTTTAATTTAACTGCTAGTTTAGTTTTTCATGAGGCTTTGACAGTCCTTTAAAATTCTTAC
>NW_007236735.1:0-803 GCF_000164805.1 Carlito syrichta | reverse complement strand
TCGTGCGGGCTGCAGGTAAACATCAGTGTGACTTTGGGCAAGTGACTTCATCTTTGGAATCTCAGCTTTTCTCAACTGTGGAAATGACAGGCCTGTTCCATAGGCTTCCAATTGTATGTGTGAACTTTAGTGAAATCCAGTACACGTTTGGCACATGGTGGATACTGAAAAAGCATCAGCTTCCTTGCCTCTTTGACCTCAATTGAGTACATGACAATGAGACAGATGGACATAAGACACACAGACCCACAGTGAAGGTTTAAGATGCTGAATCTGAGTGACACTTCAGTCCTAGTGACTAGAGAGAAAGCAGGCATCTAAGAATGCAGGCCTTCTGTCCCTAGTCAAACAGTAGCATCGGGGCTCTACACATTAATCTTATGCCAGAGACTCTTTCCTGCAAAATGTATTCCCAACTTTTAAAAAGTAACTTTATCTTACAGTTCTTTTAAACCGACAGAAAACCTATAATAACAGCGTACAGAGTTCCCACAGACCCCACCACCAGCTTTCATTATTATTAATGTCTTACCTGAGTACAGTACATTCGTCACAATTATTGACTCCATATTGGTACATTATTATTATTATTAACTAAAGCCCATCCTGTATTCATTTCCTCAGTTTTTTCTAATGTCCCTTTTCCATTCCAGGATCCCATCCAAGATCTGAATTACAATCCATCTTGTTTCCTTGGCATCCCCTTTGGCTGTGACCATTTCTCAGACTTCCACTGTTTTGGATGACCTTGACCCTTTTGACCTTTCTGAGGAGTGCTGTTCATGACTTCTATGGAAGGCCCG
>NW_007236734.1:4377-7782 GCF_000164805.1 Carlito syrichta | reverse complement strand
AGCTCCTAACGTGGCTTCTTCCTGTTCTGCCTCCACTAATTGTTATATTTATCCTCTTGTCAGTGGCTCCATGTGTTTTTAGGTTTCTCCAACAGCGCCTGGCAGAGCTCTCTTGAATAATGGTCAACCAACTACTATTACAGTCATACTCACCCCTTCCATCCAAACCACCTCCTACCCCACACCAGCCTTAAGTACTTAACAACTATCAACCTGTTACAATAAAATTCAGGGTTATAGCTGGGCTCGGTGGCTCAGGCTGTAATCCCATGCCTTTGGGAGGCTGAGGTGAGTGGATTGACTGAGCCTGCGGGTTCGAGACCCGCTTGGGCAGCGATACCTCATTTCTACAATAAATCAAAAAATCAGCCGGGCATGGTAGCACATGCCTGTAATTCCGGCTACTTGGAAGGCTGAGGCAGAAGGATCGCCGCAGCCCAGCAGGCGAGGCTGCGGTGGCTGGGAGTGGCCACTGCCCTCCAGTCTGGGCGACCGAGTGAGACTCCAACTCAAAAAAAAAAAAAAAAAATCCAGGGTTATAACAGCCCATAACCACCCAGTTTTTATCTAATATTTTCTTTTAGATATGTTCCCTTCCAGGTTCTCTATCTACCTCCACAGTCTACTCCAAGACAGCTGGTTACTACTGCCCTCGTGCCCGCTGGAGGAGTGGCCGGAACAAGTCGCCATTCTACATCTGCAAGGGACTTTTATAGAACTCTCACCTTCAGAAATCTTCACCTTCAGTGCCTATCTCTGGTCCCTGTTCCGGCTGGTTCGGTGCCCTTCCCCCACCTCACCCCACAATGCCCACATCCAGCAGGAAGCAGCCAGAAAGAATAACAATGCCCCTCTCCCAAATAAACAGAAAAGGTGGGAATGAAAGGCACAGGGAACAGTCAGAAGGGCGTCTCCCGAGATGGCACTAAACACTATATGGAACCAAACAAAGACAACAAAGGCCCTAAGCTCCTGCTTTTCCCACTCGTGCGAAACTTAAAACTATACACAAATATTATCTCCCTATAGGAATACTACCTCATAGCCCCCTCCAATAAAGACTCTAATACAGCACTGGCCACCCCCTCCCAAACCAATAAATACGGACCTCTCTCGCCATTGCTCTCTCACTCCCCCTTCCCTACCAGGCGGTTACAGACCCTCTTCCCTCTCTCTGTAGCCACTGCTCTAATAAATCTCTTGGCCTCAAAGAGTGCTGAGTTTTGCTGGCGCCACCGCCTTTCACTTCTGATCATGCATATTGGGTGCAAGCCATTGGGCAAAAGTGGCCTGAGTATTCTCTGCATAGATAAGGCAAGACCTTCTGAGGTTTATTAGATACTGAGGCTGACGTCTTTGTTATTAGGTTCACTGGTCAACTTCTTGGCCGCTTCAGGAAGCAATAACTTATTTGCAAGGAATTGGCCAGTCTAAGTCTCCTCTGAAGAGTATCAAACTTTTGAATTGGAAGGACGATGAGGGCCATGAGGGAGTTTTTCAGTCCTATGTACTTCCTTTTCTGCCACTTAATCTTTGGGGCCAGGATGTCCTCCAACCTATGGGGTATTGTTATACATTTCCAACTCTCAGGTCACTTCCCAGATGCTTGATCAAAGATTTTTACCAAACCAAGGATTGGGAAGGATCAGTCAAGGAGTGTAGTATCCCTTAACTCTGCCCATAAAAAACATGAGGTTTGGTTTAGGTCACTCTGAGGCTTTTCATTAATGGCTTCTGCTTCTCCTGAGCCCCATCAGGAGACTGCTGATTCTATTAGTTGGTTATCTGATTATCCTGTGTGGGTGGAGCAGTGGCCACTCCCTGAAGAAAAGCTTGCAGGGCAACAGCACTTGTTCAGGAGTAGCTTCAAGTCAGTCACATTGAGCATTCAAACAGTCCTTAGAACACTCCTATCTTTGTCATTAAGAAAAGGTCAGGGAAATGGCATTTACTACAAGATTTATGTGCCCATAAATCACTCCATGGAAATTACAGGGCCTCTGCAGTCCAGTCTGCCCTCACCAGTGGCCATCCCTGCTGACTATCACCTGTTTGTTATAGATTTAAAAGATTGCTTTTTTACTATTCCACTTTTTCACAAGGACCAAAAGTGCTTTGATTTCTCTTTGCCTGCTGTTAATTTTCAACAGCCAGTCCAAAGATTTCAATGGAAGGTTTGCCTCAAGGCATGGCCAATAGCCCCACCTTATGTCAAACTTTTGTAGTCAGAATCTTGTAGCCTGTCTGATCATATTTTCCCAAGGCTTATATCATTCACTACATGGGTGATAATCTTGTTGCTCATCCTGATAAAGAGCAATTACAAAAGGTATTTTTAAAACTACAAAATTCTCTCCATAATGCCGGTCTCATCATTGCCCTAGAGAAGGTGCAGTGGACGGCTTCCTATGAATATGTTGGAAAAATTATATACAGATGCAAGGTCCTGATGCAGAAATCTCAAATCAGAACGGATTCTTTAACCACCTTGAGTAATTTCCAAAAATTGTGAGGTGACATTAATTTGTTTTACCCCTCTCTTGGAATTACCACTATTCAGCTCATACCTCTCTTTGATATCTTAAAAGGTGATTCTGACCCTGGATCCCCACTGGCACTTCACCCCTGAAGTTCAATCTGCATTACAATTGGTACAAGAGGTGATTGCCATGCAGCTGGTCTCTCTTATCTCTGTTACTGAGCATTGGTCACTACTAATATTGCCTACATCTTATTTACCCACAGGAGTTTTTTGGCAACAAGGACCCGTGGAATGGCTCCATATGCCAGCGGCTCCATATGCCAGCCTCCGATGATCACTGTGACCCCATATTATGAATCTGTCACCCTCCTCATTACCAAGGGCTGACAACAAACCAGGGAGCTTTTTGGCCATGAGCCTGCTTTAATTGTAGTACCTTACACTGCTCCTCAAATGACTTGGCTTTCGGAGGCATGTCCTGCATGGCAGTTGCTGCAGCCTCTTTACTGGGCAAATGGGCTCCCACTATCTTCTTTCTCAATCTCGTACCTTTGCAAAAAATCATTGTTTTATTTTTTTCCTCAGGTTACCAGTGCTCAATCTGCAGGATACTGATTTGGTTTTTACAGATGACTCCTCTTCTGGAACAGCAGTCACTGTTATTAATGGTGTCGTTTCTCATTTTCAGACAGATTATGATTCCACTTAACTAGCTGAGCAGTTTTTCAGGTCTTTGCAAAACTCCCTAAGAGACGTTATAATCTTTACACTGACAGTCATTATGTTACAGGTGCGCTGCATCATTTGGAAACTGCTAGTCTTCATACTGTCTCTTCCTCCTCCCCCACTGATGTAACTGTTCTTTTGCAGACCATTCAATTGCATATTCATGCTCATTCGGAGCCCTTTTATGTTGCTCATAT
>NW_007236734.1:2276-3504 GCF_000164805.1 Carlito syrichta | reverse complement strand
TTAATTCTCAGTTTTCTTATTCTGGATAATGAAGGGGTAACAGCTGCAGAACCCTTTTGGCATCGCTCTCCTAAAGTAGAGGCTTTGGTTCGCTGGAAGGATCCTTTGACAGGCCAGTGGCAAGAACCTGATCCAGTGCTTATCTGGGGATGAGGCAGTGTTTGTGTTTTCCCTAGGAATGCAGGACACTCATGGCTCCCGGCAAGATTCATCTGACTGCACCGGTCCCCAGCTCCAGAGTATCAAGGAAGGATCGGACAGAAAGCCTGATCCCTCCATTTAAGAGGCTGTGCATCATCCCACCGGGATTTGTGCCTCCCCCATGGCCCCGCTCTACGGCAACACGTCAAGCCGTACCTCCTTCTTGGGGGCAATTAAAGGCGCTAACAGCTAAAGCTGAAAACATGGTGCAAAACAGCGGAAGGGTCACATGTTCCTGACTGATATACCTTGTTCCTGACTATGCTTGCTGTGGTGGCTTGCCAGGTGGGTACAGTTAGGGGCCACAGTTCACCTTATTGGGCCTATGTGCCTGACCACCCCCCTTTTAAGGGTGGTGGTCTGGGATGACCCTTCAGTCCCCGGTATATGTTAGTAATGCTTCTGTATCGGGCCACAACTCCGCTGAGTCTATTACCCTGCAGTGGGTTGGTGGATTTTCTTATGAAGGGCAGTCTACCAAGGTGCCGAATTTTTTTTCACATTTTTGGCACCTGCTTACCATAGGGGATCCAGGCTGTGTGCCAATTACTTTGACTTTTAAATATACTCATGAATTTATGCCTCAGGGCATGGAGCACCAGCCTTGGATGAAAAGAGAGTGGATCATGTATTTATATGGCTCTCTGTGGTCTCATACTACACTTTTACAAAGGCTCCACCTTCTGGAGTTCCCCCCTGTTCCAAAGCAGTCTCATTTTTATTTTCTCAGTTTCCACCCTAGTGTAGATGTCATTATCCTATGACCATTGGTATTGTATCCCCAGCACTAATGAAGAGTGGACTGGGCTACTCCTAACCCTCAAGCTAAGACTGAATTGCAGTGTGTTGAAACCTTTAGAAGGTAGGTGGAGATGGTCCTTCCCATCTCATCTTCCACCAGTCTGAATCTAACCAGCCATCTCACAATGGTTCCCATGAGGTGTTTGCCTGTGTTCCTGCCCCTAAAGTTTTATTGGCAGGGCCCTGGAAAATTACTATGGAGTCTTCTTATTTTTCATTAAAGTGT
>NW_007236734.1:0-1823 GCF_000164805.1 Carlito syrichta | reverse complement strand
AATAATATTGTTGGTAAAATCAAGCAATCATTGGCTAATGATATTCTTGGTAAAATCAAGCAATTGGTATCATCACATAGCCTATGGTCTGCAGTATATTCTTTAATAGCATTAGTAGTGCTGATTTTTATTTTACTGTTTTGTCTCCCAGTCTGCATCTGGACAGGAGGATGAGTCATCAGACAGCTCCAAATAGAAGTCCATAAACTGCGCTTTAAAGAAAAGGAAAAGGAGGAGATAAAGGAAGCCAGAGCATAAGCTGACAAAGTCCTTATTTTTCTTCGCTTGTGTTCAAGGAACCAAGCCTACATTTCCCTTGTCTCCCTTAGCTTGGTTGCATTTCGATTTTTTGGGGGGGGGTTTTTTGAGTCGGAGTCTCACGCTGTTGCCCAGACTGGAGTGCAGTGGCCGCTCCCGCCCACCGCAGCCTCGACCCGCTGGGTTCCAGCGATCCTTCCACCTCAGCCTTCCGGGTAGCCGGAATTATAGGCGCACGCTACCACGCCTGGCTGATTTTTTGATTTATTGTAGAGATGAGGTCTCGCTGCCCAGGCGGGTCTCGAACCCGCGGGCTCAGGCAATCCCCTCACCTCAGCCTCCCAAAGGTGCGGGATTACAGGCTTGGTTGCATTTCTATGGATAGGAGAGTGATACCAAGTCTAGCTATTCTATGGATAGCAGAAGGGTGCCAAGTCTGGCCTGGAGGCTGTTTATCTTAAGTGATTGCCTTCCTTTTAACTTAGAAAGCATAGATGTTAAGATATGCATAGTTTAGTCAGCAATACTTACCCTGCTTGTGTGATTTAGTTTAGACATTAACATATATCCTGCCTATGTGGATTTGCCCTCCTTTGTGTGATTGTGCCCTTTGTAAAAGGCATGCTGTGAAAATAAACTTGCTGTCTCTCACTCTCAGCTACCTGGGAGAGAGTCCTCCCTATCCCACTGTTCTTTTTCTTCCTTTTCTCATTCCCTCCCCCCACCTCAGGCCCTACTCAGTGGAGGCTGGACCCCTGCACTAATAAAATGCATACACAAATATGTGCATATACACAAATACTATTGATCTTGTCTTTCTATGATTCTGTCATGTATTCTGATTTTCTTATGTCCTTGATCCTATAGTCCAAATCTCAAGCCCTCTATTTCCTATCACCAGTTATACAGCTCAGCATGTTTATGATATTGTGTTGATTTTTTTCTAATTTGCATTATACTTCACCTCCTTAATGTCCTCATTTCCATCTCTGTCTAACTTAAATTCCATGGCTAGTCACTGAAATCTCTTTATTTGCTAAAGTGTGGGTGCAGATCAGAAGCATCTAGCAAATCTCACTTAAACCCACTTCAAATGCTAGCCATTATCACTCCACTGAAACCACTCTTGTCAAATCACCAATAAACCTCCTGTATCTAAATCCAAAGAATCGTTATTAGTTAATACACTGAACTGTCTTTGAATTTGACTAATGTTATCAGTCTCTTCACACAGTTGCCGGGATATCTCTGGGTTATCTTCCTGTCTAATTTAACACTCTTAATTTGTTTGCAAGCTTCTCATCTTCTACTTGACCACCTTATTAAATAAGACAGTGTGATGACTCAATCCTTAGTTCTCTCTTGCCTTCCCATTGCATCCTCTCCTTTGTCTTTTATTCCTTCTTTGCCTTCTATACATTTGTCTTCTTTATTCTATCTATATTCACATCCAAATGATCTTGTCCAGTGTCATGAATAATTCCATATAAATGCTGACAATTTCCAATTGTTTATATTTAGTCTACAATTTGCTTTTGAACTGCAGACTTTTTAACTACCATTGG
>NW_007236733.1:3941-10008 GCF_000164805.1 Carlito syrichta | reverse complement strand
GAATAAAGATGAAAGGAATAGAGAGAAATGCAATAGAGAGGAATTTAATGAATAGGAATGGAATGGAGTGGAATGGAGTGGGGAGGTATACAATGGAATGTGCTGGAGTTGAATGGAATGGAATGGAATGGAGTGGATTGGAATGGAATGGAGTAAATAGAAAGCAATGGAGAAGAATAAAATGTAAGAAATGGAAAGGAATTTAAAAAGATGGAATGGAATGTAGAGGAATGAATTGAAATGAATGAAATGGAGACAGGTGAAAGGCAATGGAATGCAGAAGAGGGGAAAGAATGGAAAGAAATGGAATATAATGAAGAGGAATGGAATGGAGAAGAATGGAATGGAATGGAATGCAAATGGATGTTATGTAATGAAGAGGAATGGAATGGAAAGGAATGGAGAGGAATAGCATGAAATGGAATGCCTGGGAATGGAATGGAATGGAATGAAGATGAATGGAATGTAGAAAAATGGAATGGGGAGTTTGAATGGAGTGGAATAGAATGGGAAGGATTGGAGTAGAGAGGAATACAATGGAATGAAATGGAGAAGACAGGAATAGAAAGGGAAGTAGTGGAGTGGAATGGAATGCAGGATGAATGGAATGGAATGGAATGGAATGGAATGTAGAGGAATCCAAAGATAAGGAATTTAAAAAGGTGGAATGAAATATAGAAGAGTGGAATGGAATAGAATGAAATGGAAAGAAAAGGAAGAGAATGGAATGCAGAAGATAGGAATGAAATGGAAAGAAATGGAAAATAATGAAGAGGAATTGAATGAATAGTGGAATGTAGTGGAATGCAATGGATTGGAGAGGAATGGAATGAAAAGAAATGAGAGGAATGGTATGGAATGAAATAGCTGGGAATGGAATGGAATGGAGATGAATAGCAGGACAGAAATGGAATGGAGAAGAATAGAATGGAGAGGAATGGAGTAGAGAGGAATCGAATGAAATGAAATGGAAAGGAAAGGAGTGGAGTGGAAGGGAATGAGGTGGTTTGGAATGGAGAGGCATGGAATAGAGTAAAATGGAATGGAATAGAATGGAATTTAATGAAAAGGAATGGAATGCAATAAAGTGGAATTGAATGGAATGGAGCAGAATGGAATGGAGAGGAATTAAAGGGAAAGGAATAGATTGGAACTGAATGGAATGGAATAAAAGGTAGTGAAATAGAATGCAGAGGAATGGAACGGAAGAAAATGAAGAGGAATGAAAGGAATCAATGGAGTGGAGATGAATGGAAGGAAAGGAATGTAAATGAGTGTAAATAAATTTAATGGAAGCGAGAGAAATGGAAAGGAAAGCAATAGAATGGAATGCAAAGGAATGGAATGCAGAGGAAAGGAATAAAATGCTGAGGAATGGAATGTTGAGGAAAGGAATGGAGTGGAATGGAATGAAATTGAATGTAATGGATTTGAGACAAATGGAATAGAGAGGAATGGAATGGAGAGGAATTGAAGCAATGGAACCAGTGGGAAAGTAATGGAGAGGAATGGAATAGAACGGAGTGCAATGGAATGAAGAGGAATGGAATGGAGAGAAATTGAATGGATACGAATGGAGTGGAAGGGAATTAAATAGAGAAGAATGCAGTGGAAAGTATACAATGGAATGACATTGAGGTGAATGGAATGGCATTGTGAGGAATGGAATGGATTGGTTAGGAATGGAATGGAGAGGAATGGAATGCAGTGGAATGGAATCCAATCTGGACTAATCCATTGGTAAGGAATTGGAAAAGATTGAATGAAATTATGGGAAATGGAAACGAATGTAATGGAGAGTAAATTAAAGGAATGGAATTCAGAAGAGTTGAATGGAATGCAGAGATATAGAAGTAATGGAGAGGAAGGCAATGGAGAAGAGTGGTATGGAATGGAATGCAATGGAGAGCACAGTAGTGGAATGGAATGGAGAGGAATGGGATGGAATGGAGAGGAATGCCATCGATTGAAATGGAATGGTATCGAGAAGAATGTAATGTAATGCTGAGGAATGTAATGTAATGCAGTATAGTGGAATGTAATGAAATGGAGAGGAAAAGAATGGAATGGAATGGAATACAGTGTAATGAAATGGAATAGAAGGTAGAGGAAAAGAAAGGAAAGGTATGGAATGGAATAGAAATAATGCAATGGAATACACGAATGGAATGGAATTTGGAGGAATGGAATAGAGAGGAATGGAATGGAATGGAATAGAAACAGATGGAGAGGAATGTATGGGTATGGGGTGGAACAACGGAATGGAGAGGAATAAAATGGAGATGAATTAAATGGAATGGAATGGAATGGAGAGAAATGCAATGGAGTGGAATGGAATTGCATGGAAATGAATGGAATGCAATGCAAAGGAATGGTATTGAGAGGAATGGAATGGAAATGGATAGATTATAAGGAGCAGAAGGTATTGGAATGTAATAAAGTGGAATGCAAAGAAAAGGAAATGAATGGAATGGAGAGGAAAGGCATACAATGGAATGGAATGCAGAGGAATGGAATGGAGTGGAATGGAATGGCATGGATAGGAATGGAATGGAGAGAAATGGAATGGAGTGAAATGGATTCAAATGTAGACGAATCCATTGGTAAAGAATTGAAAAAGATTGAATGGAATTCAGAGG
This sequence comes from Carlito syrichta, assembly GCF_000164805.1. Taxonomy (NCBI): domain Eukaryota; kingdom Metazoa; phylum Chordata; class Mammalia; order Primates; family Tarsiidae; genus Carlito; species Carlito syrichta. The sequence continues at coordinate 7,369 of NW_007236733.1, read as the reverse complement.
AATGGAATGGAAAGGAATGGAATGGAGAGAAAATTAATGGAATGGAATGCAGAAGAGTTGAATTGAATGGAGTGATATAGAATGGAATAGAGAGGAATGGAATGGAGAAGAGTTGTCTGGAATGGAATGCAATGGAGAGCACTGTAATGGAATGCAACGGCGAGGAATGGGATGGAATGGAGAGGAATGGAATTGATTCAAATGGAATGGTATCGAAGAAATGGAATGTAATGCTGAAATATAATGTAATGTGGTATAGTGGAATGCATCAAAATGGAGAGAAAAGGAATGGAGAGAAATGGAATAGAGTACAATGAAATGGAATAGAAGTTAGAGAAATGGAAAGGAAAGGAATGGAATGGAAAGAATGCAGTGGAATATAGGAATGGATTGGAATGTGCAGGAATGAAATAGAGGAATGGAATGGAGTGTAAAGTATTGGAATTTAACGGAATGGAATAGAATCGAACGGAGAGGAATGCATTGGAATGGAGTGGAATAAAATGGAATGGAGAGTAATGAAATGGAGGTGAATTAAATGGAATAAAACATAGTGAAATGGAATGGAGAGGAATGGAATGGAGTGAAACGAAGAGGAATGGAATGGAATGGAAAGGAATGGAATGATGGAAAGAAATACAATGGAGTAGAATGGAACTGAAAGAAGAGGAATGGAATGGAATGGAAAGGAATGGTATTGAGAGGAATGGAATGGAAAGATTGGAATGGAAAGGGAAGGAAGGTTCTGTAATGCAATATACAGGAATACAATGAAATGGAGATGAATGGAATGGAGTGGAGAGGCATACAATGGAATGTAATGCAGAGGAATGGAATGGAATGGTGTGTAATGGAATGGAATGGATAGGAACGGAATGGAGAAAAATGGAATGGAGTGGAATAGAATCAAATATAGACGAATCCAATGGTAAGGAGAAAGAATTGAAAAAGATTGAAAGAAATATAGAGGAATGGAATAGAAAAGAAGGCAATGGATAGAACAGGAAGGGAATGGAATACAGAAGGGAGAGAAATGGAATTTAACGAGTTGAAGGGAATGGAGAACAGTGAAATGGAAGGGAAAGCAATCGAGAGTAATGAAATGTAATGGAATGGAGAGGAATTGAATGGAATGGTGAGGAATGGTGAGGATTGGAGGTGAATGGAATGGAATAGAGAGTAATGGAATAAAATGGAAGGGTAGGAATGGTGGGGAATGAAATGATTGGAACTTAAAGGAGAAGAATGGCATGGAATTGGGATGAATGCAATTAAGTAGAATGGCATGAAATGGAATGGAGAATAAGGGAATAGAGAGGAATGGAATAGAAAAGAAAGGAAAGTTGACAAAAGGAATTGAATGTATTATAGTGGATGGGAATGGAATTGACAGAAATGGAACGGGGAGGAAAGGAATAGAGCAGAATGGAATGGAAAGCAATGGAGAGGAATGGCATGGAATGGAATGACTGGGAATGGAATGGAATGGAGATGAATAAAATTGAAGAGCAACGGAAGGTAGAGGAATACAATGCAAAGAAATAGAATGGAGAGGAATGGAGTAGAAAGAAAAAGATTGGAATGGAAAGGAGAAGAAAGAATGGAAAGGAAAGTAGGGGAATGAAATGGAATGGGAGAATTGGAATGGGGAGGAATGGAATGGAGTAAAATGGAATGGAGTAGAATGGAATGGAATGGAGGAGAGTGTAATATAATGGAGATTAATGGAATGGAAAGGAATTGAATGGAGAGGAATGGAATGGAGAGGACTGGAATCAAGAGAAATAGAATGAAAAGGAACTATAGGGAGAGGAATTGAAGGGAAATTCGAGTAATCGAACGGCAAAGAATGGAAAGAAATGGAAAGAGATGAAATGGAATTTAGTGGAATGAGATGGATAAGAATGAAATGGAACATATCGAATTGAGAAGAATGGAATGGAATGGGATGGAATGGACTGGAGAGGAATGGAAAGGAGTGGAATGGAATGGAATGAAGCGGAATGAAATGGAGAGTAATACATTGGGTTGGAAGTAAATGGAGTGGAATGGAATTGAATGGAATAGAATAGAATGGAATGGAGAGGAAAGGGATGGAATGGAAAGAATGCAATGGAATACAGGAATGGAATGGAATGGTGAGGAACAAAATGTTGAGGATGGAATAGATTGGAATAAAATGGAATGGTATGGAATTGAATGGAGAGGAACGGATTGGGTTGGTGTGGAATAAAATGGAATGGAGAAAAAATGAAATGGAGATGAATTAAGTTGGATGGAATGGAACGGAATAAAATATAGTGAAATGGAGTGGAGAGGAAGGGATTGCAGTGAAAAGAAGTGGAATGGTAAGGAAAGGAATGGAATAGATTGGAAAGGAATAGAATTGAAATAAATGGAATAGAGAGAAATGGAATGGAGAGAAATGGAGTAGAGAGAAATGGAAAGGAGCGGAATGGAATGAATTGAATGGAATGGAATGGTATCAAGAGGAATGAATGGAAAGGAATGAAATGGAATACAGTGGAATGCATTGAAATGGAGAGGAATGGAATGGATATGAATGGAATGAATTGGAACCAAATGGAATGGAAAGGAATGGAGAGGAATGGAATGAAATGGAAAGGAATGAAATGGAATGGAAAGGAATGAAATGGAATGGAAAGAAAAGGAAGAGAATGGAGAGGAATGGAATAGAAAAGTTTGGAATAGAATGGCAAAGAAAGGATTGGAAAGAAATACAAGAGAATGGGACAGAGGAATGTAATGGAATTGAATGAAGATTAATGGAATGGAGAGAAATGGAATGGAGTGAATGGGAATGGAGTAGAATGGAGTGGAATGGAGGACTAAGTAATAGAATGGAGATCAATGGAATGCAAAAGAATGGAATGGAGAGGAATGGAATAGAGACGAATAGAATCTCGATAAATTGAATGGATTGGAGTGGAGTGGAAAAGAATTGTAGGTAGAGGAATTGAAGGGAAATTAGAGAAATCAAATGAAAGGAAAGGAAAGGAATGGAAAGAGATGGAATGGAATTTATATGCATGGGATGGGGAGGAATGAAATGGAATAAATGAAATTGAGAAGAATGAAATGCATTGTAATGTAATGGAATGGAGAGGAAAAGGAAGGAATGGAATGGAATGGAATGAAGAGGACCAGAATGGAGAGGAATACATTGGACTGGAATGAAATGGAATGGAATGGAATAGATTAGAAAGGAATGGAGAGTATGGCATGGAATGGAAATAATGCAATGGAACACAGTATGCAATGCAAAGTTGCGGAATGGAATGGAGAGGAATGAATTGGAATTGAATGGTTGATATGGAATCGAATGGAGAGGAACGGATTGTGATCGTGTGGAATAAAATGGAATGGAGGAATGGAAGGATGGTGAATTAAGTGGAATGGAGTGGAAG
>NW_007236733.1:3404-3921 GCF_000164805.1 Carlito syrichta | reverse complement strand
ATGGAATGGACTGGAGTGCAATGGAATAAAGACGAAAAGAATGGAGAAGAATGGAATAGAGAGGAATTGAATGGATAGGAATGGAATGGAATAGAGAGGAATGGAGTGGGAAGGAACACAATGGAATGGATGGAGAGGAATGGAATGGAGTGGAATGGAATGGAAAGGATTGGAATGGAGTGGATTGTAATGGAATGTAGAGGAATCCAAAGGTAAGGAATAGAATGGAATGGAATGACTGGGAATGGAATGGAATGGAGATGAATAAAATTGAAGAGCAACGGAAGGTAGAGGAATACAATGCAAAGAAATAGAATGGAGAGGAATGGAGTAGAAAGAAAAAGATTGGAATGGAAAGGAGAAGAAAGAATGGAAAGGAAAGTAGGGGAATGGAATGGAATGGGAGAATTGGAATGGAGAGGAATGGAATGGAATGGGATGGAGAGGAATTGAATGGAATGGTGAGGAATGGTGAGGATTGGAGTTGAATGGAATGGAATAGAGAGTAATGGAATAA
>NW_007236733.1:3029-3384 GCF_000164805.1 Carlito syrichta | reverse complement strand
AAATGGAATAAATGAAATTGAGAAGAATGAAATGCATTGTAATGTAATGGAATGGAGAGGGAAAGGAAGGAATGGAATGGAATGGAATAAAGAGGACCAGAATGGAGAGGAATACATTGGACTGGAATGAAATGGAATGGAATGGAATAGATTAGAATGGAATGGAATAGATTAGAAAGGAATGGAGAGCAATGGCATGGAATGGAAATAATGCAATGGAACACAGTATGCAATGCAAAGTTGCAGAATGGAATGGAGAGGAATGAATTGGAATTGAATGGTTGATATGGAATCGAATGGAGAGGAACGGATTGGGATCGTGTGGAATAAAATGGAATGGAGGAATGGAAGGGTG
>NW_007236733.1:659-2747 GCF_000164805.1 Carlito syrichta | reverse complement strand
TGGGAATGGAAGCTAACCGAATGGAATGAAAAGGAATGGAGAGGAAAGAAATGCAATGGAAAGAAGGGAAAGAAGAGGAATAGAATGGGGAGTAAAGGAATGGAAAGGACTGAAATTGAATGGAGAAGAAAGGAGTGTAAAGGAATAGAAATGAATGGAATGCAGAGGAATGGAATGAAATGCATTCGAACGAAGTTTAATGGAATGGAGAGGAATGGAATGGAGTGTCATAGAATAGTGAAGAATGGAATGGAAGAGAATTGCTTGAAGAGCAATGGAGACGAATGGAATGGACTGGAATGCAATGGACTAAAGACGAAAAGAATGGAGAAGAATGGAATAGAAAGGAATTGAATGGATAGGAATGGAATGGAATAGAGAGGAATGGAGTGGGAAGGAATATAATGGAATGGATGGAGAGGAATGGAATGGAATGGAATGGAATGGAATGGAATGGAAAGGATTGGAATGGAGTGGATTGTAATGGAATGTAGAGGAATCCAAAGGTAAGGAATGGAAAGGAATTTAAAAAGATGGAATGGAATATAGAGAAATAGAATTCAAACCAATGAAATGGAGAGAAAAGTAAGACAATGGATGCAGAAGGGTGGAAAGGAATGTAAAGAAATGGAATATAATGAAGAGGAATGGAATGGAGAAGAGTGGAACGGAATGGAATGCAATGGAAATGTAATGGAATGCAATGGAATGTAATGGAATGCAATGGAATGGAATGAAAGGAAGGGAATGGAATGGAAAGGAATGGAGAGGAATAGCATGGAATGGAATGCCTGGGAATGGAATGGCATGGAGAAGAATAGCATGTAGAATAAAGGAATGGAAAGGAATAGAACGGACAGGAATAGAAGGGAGAGGATTGGAGTAGAAAGTAATTCAGTGGAATAGAAAGGAGAAGAAAGGAATGGAAAGAGAATTAGTGGAGTGGAATGGAATGGAGAGGAATGAAATGGAGTGGAATGGAATGGAAAGTTGAGGGATTCAAAGTTAAGGAATGGAAAGGAATTTAAAAAGATGGAATGGAATATACAGGAAAGGAATGGAGAAGAGTGGAATGGAATGGAATGCAATGGAATATAATGGAATGGAAAGGAATGGAGAAGAAAAGCATGGAAATGAAAGCCTAGGAATGGATTGGAATGGAGATGAGTAGAGTGGAAAATACTGGAAGGGACAGAAATAGAATGGAGAGGAATAGAATGGAGAGAATTGAAGTAGAAAGGAATACAATGGAAAGGAATGGAGAAGAAAGGAATGGAAAGGGAAGTAGTGGAGTGGAATGGAATGGAGAGGAATGGAATGGATTGAAATGGAATGGAACGTAGAGGATTCCAAATGTAAGGAATGAACAGGAATTTTAAAAGATGGAATGGAATCTGGAGGAATGGAATAGAAAAAGTCTGAACTGGAGAGAAAAGGAAGAGAATGGAATGCAGAAGAGTGGAATGGAATTGAAAGAAATGGAATATAATGAAGAGGAATGGAATGGAAGAGTGGAATGGAATGGAATGGAATGGATTGGAGAGAAATGGAAATGGAGGAATGGAGAGGATTGGTATCGAATAGAAGGGCTGGGAATGAATGCAATGGAAATGAATAGCATGGAGAGTAATGGATTGGAGAGTAGTAGAATAGAGAGTATTGGAGTAGACAGGAATAGAATGCAATGAAATGGAAAGAAATGAGTGGAGTGGAATGGTTTGCAGTGGTATGGAATGGAGAGGCATGGAATAGAGTAAAATGGAATGGAATAGAATGGAATGGAATGGAGGGGAATGGAATGCAATAAAGTGGAATGGAATGGAATGGAGGAATGGAATGGAGAGGAATTAAAGGGAAAGGAATGGAATGGAATTGAATGGAATGGAATGGAAAGAAATGTAGTGAAAGGTGTTGCAGAGGAATGGAATGGAGGGAAATGAAGAGGAATGGAATGGAAACAATGGAATGGAGAGGAATGGAATATACAGAAATGAAATGGAATGGAGTGGAATGGAAAGGAATGGTACATAGAGGAATTGAAGGGAAATTCTTGAAATAGAATGAAAGGAATGAAAAGGAATGGAAAGA
>NW_007236733.1:0-639 GCF_000164805.1 Carlito syrichta | reverse complement strand
GAATGGAAAGAAATGTAGTGAAAGGTGTTGCAGAGGAATGGAATGGAGGGAAATGAAGAGGAATGGAATGGAAACAATGGAATGGAGAGGAATGGAATATACAGAAATGAAATAGAATGGAGTGGAATGGAAAGGAATGGTACGTAGAGGAATTGAAGGGAAATTCGTGAAATAGAATGAAAAGAATGAAAAGGAATGGAAAGAGAGGGAATGGATTTTAGAGGCATGTGATGGAGAGGAATGAAATGGATTAAATGAAATTGAGAAGAATGGATTGGAAAGGAATGTAGAGGAATGGGATGGAATGGAATGGCTGGGAATGGAACGGAATGGAGATGGATTGTTGGAGAGTAATGGAATGGATAAGAATAGAATGGAGAGGAATAGAATAGAGAGGATTGGAGTCGAAAGTGATAGAATGTAATGAAATGGAAAGAAAAAAGTTTAATAGAATGCAGTGGTATGAAATGGAGTGGCATGAACAGACTAAAATGGAGTGGAATAGAATGGAATGGAAATAAATATATTGGAATGGAATGGTATGGAGAGGAATGGAATGGAGCATAATTAAAGGGAAAGTAATGGATTGGAATTGCAAGGAATGGAATGAAATGTAGTGAAATGGAATGCAGAGGAATG
>NW_007236732.1:0-883 GCF_000164805.1 Carlito syrichta | reverse complement strand
GCTACTTAAGTCAGCTGGCTAGCTAGGTATCTAGCTAGTTAATTCATCTAGATATGTCAAGTAGCTAGTTAGTTAAGTCAGGTAGTTAATTCAGCTAGCTATATGACAGCTAGCTAGGGAGCTAGCTAGTTAAAGCTGCTAGTTAAGTCAGCTGACGAGGTAGGTAGCTAGCTAGTTAAGTCAGCTATTAAGGTAAGTTGACTAGTTCATTAAGTCACCTTGTTAAGTCAGCTCGGTGGCCAGCAGGTTAGCTACATAGTTAGGTAGTTAACTCAGCAGGCAATCCAGTGGCCTAGCTAAGTTGGTAGCCAGTTATGTCAGCTGGTTAAGTCAGCTGTCTGTCCAGCTGTCTGTCTAGGTAGCTAGCTTGTTAAGTCTGCTGGCTAGCCAGCTGGCTTCTTGCTTAAGCCAGCTAGTTTAGTCAGCTGTCTAACCTGATGGCTAGCAACATAGCTAGACAATTAAGTCGGCTGACTAACCAGCTGACTAGCTAGTTAAGTCAGCTTGTTAAGTCAGCTGCTAGCCAGTTTACAATCTATGTAGTTAGCTACTTATGTCAACTGTATAGCCATCTGACTAGATAGTTGTCACCTAGATAAGTCAGCTGACTAGTCCACTGGCTAGCTAGGTAGCTTGCTATTTAAGTCACCTACTTAGACAACTGGCTATGTAGATAAGTCACCTAGTTAATTCAGCTGGATAGCTATGTAGCAAGCTACTTAATTCAACTGGCTAGAAAGCAGGTCACCTAGTTAAGAGAGATAGTTAAATCAGCTGGCTAGTCATCTGGCTAGCTATGTAGTGACCTAGTTAGGTCACTTGGCTGGCCAGATGGCTAGCTAATTAAGTCAGCTAGTTAAGTCAGCTGACTATCCAGGTGGCT
>NW_007236731.1:0-2195 GCF_000164805.1 Carlito syrichta | reverse complement strand
AAACTGGCTAGCAGCTGACTTAACAAGCTGACTTAACTAGCTAGTCAGCTGGTTAGTCAGCCGACTTAATTGTCTAGCTATGTTGCTAGCAATCAGGTTAGACAGCTGACTAAACTAGCTGACTTAAGCAAGAAGCCAGCTGGCTAGCCAGTAGACTTAACTAGCTAGCTACTTAGACAGCTGGACAGACAACTGACTTAACCAGCTGACATAACTAGCTACCAACTTAGCTAAGCCACTGGATTGCCTGCTGATTTAACTACCTAAATACGTAGCTAACCTGCTGGCCACCGATCTGACTTAACTAGGTGACTTAACGAACTAGTCAGCTTACCTTAATAGCTGACTTAACTAGCTAGCTACCTACCTCGTCAGCTGACTTACTAGCAGCTTTAACTAGCTAGCTCCCTACCTAGCTATCATATAGCTAGCTGAATTAACTACCTGACTTAACTAGCTAGCTAGTTGACATATCTAGATGAATTAACTAGCTAGATACCTAGCTAACCAGCTGACTTAAGTAGCTGAAATAACCAGTGGGCTAGCTGCCTACCCATCTGACGTAACTATCTTTTTAATAACTAGCTAGCTGGCTAGGAAACTGACATAACGAGTTAAATTAACTAGTTAGCCAGCGGGTTAGCCAGCTGACTAAACTAGCTGACTTAACTAGCTTGCCAGCTGACTAGCTAGCTGACTTTATTGACTAGCTATTTAGCTAACCAGCAGCCTAGCCAGCTGACTTAACTAGCTGACTTAACAAAGTAGCCAGCTGGCTAGCCAACATACTTAACTAGCTAGCTACCTATCTAGAAATCTGGATAGCCAGGTGACTTAACTCGGTGACATAACACCATAGCCTCATGGCTAGCCAGCTCACAAAACTAGCTAACTACCTACGTAGCCTGCTGGCTTGTCAGTTGGATTAACTACTTAACTACCTAGCTAACATGTTGGCCAGTGAGCTCACTTAACTCCGTGACTTAACTAGCTTGCCACCTGGCTAGCCAGCTGATTTAACTAGATAACACTGTTTAGCTGATTTAGCTAGCCAACTGATTTAGCTAGCTAACACTGTTTTGCAGCAGTCTAGACACCTGACTTAACTAAATGACTTAACTCACTAGCTACCTAGGTAGCCAGATGACTTAACTAGCTGACTTAACTAGCTAAGTACCTAGCTAGCCAGCTGGCTGGTCAGCTGACGTAACTAGCTTACTTATCCTGCTTGCCAGCTGGCTGGCCAGCCTACTTTACTAGCTGATTTATGTAGCTAGAATGCTGGCTGATGAGCTGAATTAACTAGCTGATTTAACCAGCTACCCAGCTGGCTAGCCTGCTGACTTAACTAGATAGCTACGTAGCTAGATGGCTGGGAATCCAGCTGAATTAACTAGCTGACTTAACTTTCTAGCAAGCTGTCTAGCCAGCTGACGTAACTAGCTTGCTACCTAGCTAGCCAGCTGGGAAGCCAGCTGAATTAATTAGTTGACTTAATCTGCTAGCCAAGTGGCAAACAAGCTGACTGAACTAGCTGACTTATCTCGTTAGCCAGCTGGCAAGCCAGCTGAATTAACTAGCTCTCTACATAGCTAGCTAGCAAGCTAGCCAGCTGACTTAACTAGCTGACTTAATTACATAGCAAGCTGAATAGTCAACTAAAATAACTAGCTCGTTATTTAGCTAACCACCTGCCTAACCACCTGACTTAACTAGCTCACATAAATAGCTGGTCTGCTTGCAAATCAGCTGAATTAAATTTTTTGCTATATCGTTAGACTGCAGGCTACTCAGCTGACTAAACTAAGCGACTTAACTAGCTTGCCAGTGGTTTAGTCTGCTGACATAATTATCTAGCTACCTAGCTAGCCAGCTGTCTAGCAAGCTGACTTAACTAAATGACTTAACTAACTAGCAGGCTCATTTAACTGCATAGGTGCCTAGGTAGCCAGCTAGAAAGCCAGTTGATTTAACAGCTAGCTACCTAGCTAACCAGCTGTCTATTGAGCTGACTAAACTAGGTTAAGTAACTAACTACCTAACTGGCTAGCCAGCTGACTTAACTAGCTAGCTGAACAGTTAGGCAGATGGCTAGAGAGCTGACTTAACTTGCTAACTTAACTAGCTAGCAAGCTAACTTAACTTGCTGTCTTAACCAGCTAGCTACATAGCATGACAGCTGAGTTAACTAGTTG
>NW_007236730.1:0-4860 GCF_000164805.1 Carlito syrichta | reverse complement strand
TTTTTTTTTTTACCAAATCTTAATTTTATCAGCTTCAGTATATAACAGCAATTTTAAGAACAGAGCCCTACAAGGGAATAAAAGGCATTGGCATTGTAATCTGGTTACTGTCTTCATGGTCACTAGATTAAAAACTACTTGTGATCATGTGCTGTGTTTTGTTCCTTATTGCATCAGTGTTTGACACAGGCAAGGGACTTGAATACTTGCTGAAAGAAAGAAGCATGTAAGACATTAAACACAAGAAAGGCTACATTTAAACAAAGAAAATATCATGAAGAATGTAGTCTTATCATTAAGTCACAGCTAGTCTCGACAGGGCCTTAGCAAAGGCTCTGCCTCTGGGGAGAAAAATTAGGCCAAGGCACACACCAGATTAAGTTGGCTTACCCCACACTCAGAGAGCCATAGAGTCCAACGAGGCAAATAGAACTTATACTTCCAGCCTCACTTGCCCTTTTGCTGAGGTATGTTTAGATAGTGCACAAAACATAGAACTGAAGATGTTGATCTGTTTTACCTCATCTTCCCCTTGGTTGTGTGTGTGTCTCTGAGGAGAGGGCAAGTAGTCCTTTTGTCTTTCTTAATCAGGACAGCACCTTTTCTGCCTAGCTTGAAAAGATTTAAAATGACTGCATTCTATTGGTTTTTTCTTTCACCAACTTCCATGTGAGATTTATTTTCAAGAAGAGTGCATTCAATAGATTAGTTCTTTTCCTTCTTATACTATAATCTATAAATAAATTTTGTAGGTTTTTAAAAATATTTTTGGAAACAAAAACATTGAGCACTGAGCCAGAACATTTTAGTTTTTGGAACATTCTGTGAATTTTCTACTGATTTTTTTGTGTGCCATACTACTTATTTTGTGTTAGGTAAGCCAAAGGAAAAAAATAGCTGAGGGTATACCTCATCAACAAGAGTACCTGCATAATGAACATTTTTTATTTCTTTATTTAAAATGTGGGGTACAATTCAGGTTTATGTATACAAATGTTCATTATGCAAGTACCCTTGTTGATGAGGTGATCCTCTCTCCCCTGGCAGTTTCCCACTACTGCCAATCACTTTCTTAGCATATTATTATAATTGTTCAAGATCTGCTTATGAATGAGAAAATATGGTACTCTGTTCTTTGCTTCTGTGATATGAAATTTAAATCTATCCAAGTCACTGTGAAGTCCATATGTTTGTTCTTTATGGCTGCATAATATTCTATTGTGTATATGTACCACATTTTTTTTATCCAGTCCAGTTTTGTTGGGCAGCACAGTTGATTCTATATTTTTGCTATTGCGAATAGTGCTGCAATAAACATGTGTGTGCAGGTGTCTTTTTTGTAGAATGATTTGTGTTCCTCTGGATATATTCCCAATAGGTGAATTGTTGGGTCATATGGAAGGTCAATTTCTAGTTTTTTTCAGAAATCGTCACACTGTTTTTCAAAGAGGTTATACCAGTTTGCATCCCTACCTGCAGTGTAGAAGCATTACTTTCTCCTTGCATCCTCACCAGCATCTGTTATTGGTTTTATTAATGATGGCCATTCTTACTGGGGTTAGGTGGTATCTCAATGTGGTTTTGATTTGGATTTCTCTGATGATTAGTGAGATTGAGCACTTTTTCCTGTGTCTGTTGGCTGCCTGTATCTCTTCTTTTGAGAAGTGTCTATTCGTGTATTTTGCCCACTTTTTAATGGAGGTTGTTTTTTTGTTTTTTTTTCCTTTCCTTTCAGCACGTTTGAGTCCTTGTAGATCCTGTTAGGCCTTTGGCAGATATACAATTGGCAAATATTTTTTCCCATTCTGTGGGCTGTCTCCCCACACTCTTGATGGTTTCTTTTGCTATATAGAAGCTTGTAAGTTTGATGTACCCCACACCTTTAAAATAAAAATTTTTTAAAGGGAAAAAAAGGTTAAACTCAGAGTCTAAGAAAGTATGAATTGTTGTTCTCTTCCAAACACTTGCAGGAGTGCAAACACATAGATACACACACACACAAGCATACACAATCGTACACATACAAGCATACACACACATACACATGCATACACTCATACACATACACAAACACACACATATGGTTACACACATACACACATCATTTTTCTGTGATAAGTGGGAATTTAGGGGCAATCTGATTCATAGCAAGAGATGCAGGAATTTTGTTGGAATTAGTAGTTCTCTGAATAGCCCTGAAAAATGATTCTCATTGTAAGTTTCCTTGGAAGAATTTATTAAAACTAAAATCTTAAAACTCCACCACATAGCACTTAGACACACATACACTCCCAAAATTTAGGAATTCAACCAACATACTTTCATGACCAAACAAAAACCCAACTAAAACCCTTTTTGCCTGGATGATAACTTTGCTACAGCATGCCTTTTGGGACTGATATTGGTGTTTATTTTTAACAATGACCACAGAACTCTTTTCAAATTCTTTTTAGTCATTTTAGGGAGAAGAGAATGTTTCAATTCACTTCAGATGTTCTCAGATTAGAACATTGACTTATTGTCCTAAGCTGCATTTTAAAATGTGATCTCTTTGATGATTCTCAATATCTGTTTGTCCTGAAGTTTCTCATTCATTAAACTGAAGCAACAAAATGGAAAGAATTCTGATGACAAAGCAGAGTCCTTTGTTGACTCTGAGGGTTACTGCCTCTGCTGTTTGCATGAGGTCTGCGGAAAGAAGCTGGTTCTGCTCTCTCCGGGGACAAGTGTGGGCGGGGCAAAGCTGTCACAAGAACACTTGCGAGTGTCATGAAAAACACTGCAAAGTGTTTAGAAGAGAAGTCAACCTTAGTGTCAGGATAGCAAATGCCTACCAATATTGGTTGCCCCCTGCTTTGAGACACTTTAATTCGTAGTGCCTTTAAAATGACATGGTTTCTAGATGTCAAGGTACTTTACTTTCTTTTCTGGTTCATGTTGGCTTTGCCATGAAGCTGGTGCTAACACTAAATGCACCTCTAGGTGAGCTGGTGGGAAGACTGGAGGACAAGTCTGGATCATCTGGAGAACAGTACTGAGGGGTAATTGAGGCCAGGGCATCAGAGATGTGACTTTGCAACCCAGATTTGCCTTTTGTGAGCTTAGACAAGTTGTTTAACCTCCCAAAGGCTTTATTTTCTTCATTTGCAATAGCCCCCACCTTACATGGCTGTTGTAAAGATTAAATTAGATTATGCATGGGAAGTAATTTTCACAGTGCCTGACAAATTTCTATTGCTGAGATGTGGTCCCATAGATTTTGGGAGTCGGATATTCCCTTCTTACAGGCTTATTCTTTCAGAATAGCTAGAATGAATAAAAAATTTTGGAGACTTGAATATATGCAAAACAGAATAAATTAGGTAAAGTTGTCAAATAAGCCTTAATACACCCTAAGCTGTTTCCAATGAACTTGACTGGATGTATACCATAAATAACAGTATGATGCTTATAGTAATCAGAATATTAGCTGTTTCTATTTGTTTAATGTGAATAATTTACTAAATACTTTAAATATATAATTTATATACTTATAACAATGCCACATATTAAGTACCAGTAATATTATTATTATTATTTTTTAAGGTGGAGTTTCACCCTGTTGCCCAGGCTAGAGTGTAGTAGCACAATCACAGTTCACCACAACTTTGACTTCCTGGGCTTAGGAGATCCTTCCACCTCAGCATCTCATGTATATGGGACTAAAGTTTCGCACCACCAAGCCAGGTTAATTTTGAGGATTTTTTTGTAGAGATGAAATCTTGTTATGTTGCCCAGGCTAGTCTCAAATTGCTGGACTGAAGTGATCCTCCCACCTTGGCCTCACAAGTTTCAGAGATTACAGATATAAGCCACTGGAGCCAGCCCTATTCTTCATATTTTTTAGATAAATCAGAGGCAGAGAGATTAAGGAATATTGTCAAGGCTACACAACAAGTAAAAAGAAGACCTGGGATCCAAAATGAGGTTTGTTTTACTCTAGAGGATTTATTTTTCTGCACTCTCCTGTATGCTCAGATGGGTCTAGGAAATTGGTCTTAGGAATACGCATGGTGGACATCAACAGACTGTTTTGTCTCCCTAGTGAATACCAAATATTTTGCTGCAAATTTCACAGTCTCTGAGGGAATCCTACAAACTCTTTCTTGCTGGAATCCAAAATCCCTTTAGTTGATTAAATTATTTCCATTGATGTGAATTTCAATTCTATCTAACAGCAACAAGAAGGCCCAGTCTTAACAAAGGTTGTGCTGTAGTTGGGGTTTTTCTGGAGGGGCTATGTTCATAACTTTTCAGTTAGATGAATTTGGAGAATAGAATTATTAACATCTCTCCAGTCCATGCAGAGAAAAAGTTCTATTCTAGGGACTGGTATTACTTCTAGTGGATCTTATCATGAGATGTTAAGAAATGAATCTACAAAAAAAAAAAGCAATCAGAGTATTAGGAGTAGTGATCACATCCTTGGGAGGACAGATCAGAGTTGAAAAGATATAAACAATTAGGAGGAAGAGATGGGACTATTACCCAGTAATAAAGTTAGAGGTACCAGGAGAAATAAATGTGTAAGATATAGTAGCAGCAACAAATAAGGAAATGGTCAGATCCATTTATGGGAACTCAGAAAATTCTTTGAAGAGTTGAAAAATCACTGAACTGAGTATTGAGCAGTAAGGAATACACTTCCAAATAATGGAGGGGTTAAATAGAGTATACAATGGAGTTAGAGCTCATATAACAAAGGAAAGTGCCAGAAAACATGGAGATAGAGTAAGGGAAACTTTTCAACAGGGACACAAAACAGAAAATAATCAAAACAGTAGACCTATTGTGTGACCTTTGCCAACACCAACCAATTCT
>NW_007236729.1:0-762 GCF_000164805.1 Carlito syrichta | reverse complement strand
TTTACTCCTAGTAAAACAGGAAGTCACTGGGAAGCATCACAAAGAGGAGTGATACTCTGAAAATTTTGAAGGATCACTCCGGTTGCTGAGTTACAAATAGATAGAATGTGGCAGCTGGAAGACCGGTGAGGAGGTGATTGCAATCATCTGGGGTGGCTGATAAAATCTATCTTAGAAAGTTGTACAGTTCATGCTTTTTTTTATTTTAGGCAAGTTCATCAACATTCACCTTTCAGATTCTTAATAAATATTTCAGTCTATTTAGGGAATAAGGCATGTGCCTAAGTTATCTGCCCACAGTAGCAGAAAATGGAATGTGATGAGCTCAATAGCAGAGATGCCTATGGAGACAAAGTGAGGTTGGGACAGGAAGGGACTGAGCCAGCTTGGCATGTGAGAATGATACGGGACGGGTTTTTCTTGAGATTGTCACAAGTACAGATCTGTACATTCTCACAAACTAAATGCCACAACATTTCACTCATAAAATGCTACATATCCTATGCCATACACTAATTTAAAATAAGTTTTACCCCAGTGAGCTAGGTTGCCTTTAAGTACCACAAATGATCAAATCCCATATATGCACAAATGATCAAATCCCATATATGCACAAGAAACTCCTATGTTCTTGGTGTTCTCTTGTTTTAATCCAGTGTGTTTCAAGTACCAGTCTGGCCTGAGCTAGCAAAGGTTGGCATCTAGAAAATCACTAAGAGAAGTTTTCTGTTTGTTCTTTCTTTCTTTCTTTCTTTCTTTCTT
>NW_007236728.1:0-856 GCF_000164805.1 Carlito syrichta | reverse complement strand
AAACTGGAATTATCAGTCACCAGGAACTGTCTTGGCATCCTGCAGAGTGAAGCATGAAGCTGGGTAATGGAGTTGTCATATACAGGAAACTACATGACATATTGCTAAGGAAGTGTAAGGAATCTTGGTTACATGAGTCCTCAATCCCAAAAACTACAGGCCGTCTTTCATCGAGGTAACCACGAATCAGGTTTTTGAAGTAAGAATCTGGGTAATGGGAGTCCTCACATACAGGAAACTTCACTGCTTATTGCTAAGTAAGAATAAGGAATCTGCGTTACTCATGTCCTCAATCCCAAAAAAACTTCAGGTCGTCTTGCCATGGGCTAAACACGAATCAGGATGTTTTAAGCATGTATCTGGGGTAATGGAGTTGTTATATACAGGCAACTACATGACCTTTTCCTAAGAAAGAAGAAGGAATCTGGGTTACACGAGTCCTCAATCCCAAAACTCTACAGGGCATGTCGCCACATTATTAGGGTGTCTTTGAAAAGAGAACCAAGAATCTTGGACTTCAATTCCACAAGAAATTTATGTGAGTCTTTCTCTTGATATCCAAGCAACTGAAGTATAGGTCACCAGGAAATGTCTCGACGTCTTGCTGAGAATTAAGCAGGAATTTCAATAAATTTTCGATTGTACTTTTATTTGGAGAGGAGTCGAGAGTTTTGCAGTTGCCAAATATTTAGTATGAATTATTAAAATGTAACCAGGAATTACGGATTCTACGTCCTTGGAAACAAGTGGGCATCTGCATTTTTGTATGCAGTATTTTGGAATCCACATAGATAGGGAATATCAGGGCCTCTTGCTGAGAACGAAAAGGGAATCCAGTTCTTGGAGTTCTAAGTCG
>NW_007236727.1:0-599 GCF_000164805.1 Carlito syrichta | reverse complement strand
GGTTTTTGAAGCATAATATAGGGAAATGAAATCTTCATATACAGGCAACTGCACAGACTTTTCCTAAGAAACAATAAGGAATCCGGGTGACATGCGCTCTCAATCACCAAAGAACTACACGGTATCTTCCTAAGGACTAAACAATCATCAGAGTTTCGACACATGTATCTGGGAAAGGGAGTACTCATATACAGGCAACTACAAGGCAGTTGCTAAAAATAAGAAATCTGAGTTATACGAATCCTCAGTCCTGAAAATCTACAGGATATCTTGCTGATGGCTAAAGAAGAATCAGGGATTTGAGGCATGAATGTTGGTAATAACAGTCCACATGTACAGGAAACTACATGGCCTCATGCTAAGGAAAAAGAAAAAAATCTGTTCTACACCACTCCTCTATCAAAAAATCTACATGGCCTCTTACTAAGGGATAAACAAGAATCATGGTTTCAAAACAGGAATCTAGCAAAAGAGAGTTCTCACATACAGGACACTTCACGGCCTCCAATTAAGGAAGAATAAAGAATTTTTCTTATACAAGTCCTCAATCCAAAAAATTCCAGGGTGACTGCTATGGGACAAACAAAAAGAGGGCTTCG
>NW_007236726.1:0-593 GCF_000164805.1 Carlito syrichta | reverse complement strand
GATTCGTAATATCCACATAACAAGTAGCTTGCAAACATGAGGGGTGCTCAAAGCCCGGATCATGTTTAGCCCTTAGCAAGACGCACTGTAGATTTTCGGTATTGAGGACCCATGTAGACCTGATTCCCTATTGATCCTTCACAAAGAGTCATGAAGTTGTCTGTATATGAGGACTCCCATTACCCAGAGTCCTCCTTCATTCTCAGAAAGACACCGAGATCATTCGTGGTGATGTAGAATTCAAGTTGTATGGATATCAATTGAAAGACCCCTGACGTTTCCTGGACAATTGGAATCCAAGATTCCTGGTTCACTTGTACAAGACACCCTAACAATATGGCGACCTAGAAGGCCAGATTTCTGATTAAACCTTATCTAGAGGCCCTGTAGACTTCGTTGAATGAGAACACCAAGATCCTGAATTCCCTTTCATTCTCAGCACGATGCCTTGGATTTCACTGTCGATTTGTATTCCAAAACTCTGTTTACAAAAAGAGAGATACCCACAAGTTTCCTAGGGACGGGGAATCCATGATTCCTGGTTACCTTTAAAAATAGTTACTAAACATTTGGCAACTGCAAAACGCTCGGCC
>NW_007236725.1:0-750 GCF_000164805.1 Carlito syrichta | reverse complement strand
TAGCCATACAGTATGTGTGGAATAAAATCCCAGATTCCAGATTAGCCCTTATAATGTGGCCATGTAGAATTCTTAGATTGGCGACCCCCATAACGCAGATTCTTTTTGTTCTCAGTAAGACTCCCGGAATTTACCTGGCGACGTGGAAGTACAAACTCTTATATACCAATACTCATAAGCCCAAAAGGTCAGAAGGGCCCTGGAATCCAAGATTGCTGGATCCCCTTTAAGAATACGTCCTAAATATTTGGGAACACCTAATCCCAAGTTACAAATATCAATATAAAATTCCAGTAGTAGTTTCTGGATTAGGAGGTAAACCTGAAGTCAGAAATTACACGAAAAATGGTAACATAATTCCTTGGGTTGTGGAATCTGGCCTTACAGCTTCCTGCAAAAAAAGTCAAGCAGATGGCCAGATTCTCTGTTACAACTAAGAAGAGGAGCAGCAGGTTCCTGGGAATTGGTAATGACAGATTTTGGTACGTATAAAGGAATTAGTTCTGAAAACAGTGGGTTCTGTGACTCCAAATTCCTGTTTGGCATTTAGAAAATTCCTGTAGGCTCCTAGGTATGAGAACTACCTTAAGACAGGAAAAAATTAACAACTGCCCAGAAGTTTGCTGGTCACATGCAAACACATTTTCCTTGTTCCACATTGGTAACTTGAGTAGAAGCTTTCTGGGGGCATTGTGTCCGAGATCTTCTTTCGTTCCCAGAAGAACGACCAAATGTTTCTCCAATCCCTAG
>NW_007236724.1:0-1504 GCF_000164805.1 Carlito syrichta | reverse complement strand
GTGGGCCAACTCATCAGTCAACTCATTGACTGAGCTAACTAGTCGCCCGACTAGTCGTCCAACTTGTAAGCCAGCTAACAAGTCGGCCGAGTAGTCAGCCAACGTGTTAAATGAACCAAGTAGTCAGTCGACTCATCAGCTACAAAGTTAAGTCACCTAGCTAACTCATTAACCAACTAGTCAAGCCAGTTAGTTAACTCATTATTCAACAAGTTAAAACAGTTAGCTGATTCATTAACCAACTCATTAAGTCAGCTACCTATCTCGTTATCCAAGTAATGTCAGCTAGCTAAGTCAGCTAGATAAATAGCTAGCTAGCTGTCAGCTAGCTCACTAGTTAGCTAACTATTTAAGTCAGCTACGTAAGTCTGCTACCTAACTAGTTAGCTAATTATTATTATTATTTTTGACTTGGAGTCTCACTCTGGCACCCAGACTGGAGTGCAGTGGCTGCTTCCGGCCACCACAGCCTCTACCTGCGGGGTTCCAGCGATCCTTCTGCCTCAGCCTTCCAAGTGGCTGGAATTACAGGCATGCGATACCACGCCCGGCTGATTTTTTGATTTATTGTAGAGATGAGGTCTCGCTGCCCAGGTGGGTCTCGAACCCACAGGCTCAGGCAATCCACTCACCTCAGCCTCCCAAAGGTGCGGGATTACAGGATGAGCCACCGAGCCTGGCTAGTTAGCTAATTATTAAATCAGCTAGTTTTTCAGCTAGTTAGTTAGCTAACTATATAATTCAAGTAGTTAAGTCAGGTAGCTAAATAGTTAAGTCAGCTACCAAAGTCAGCTAGTTGCGTCAGCTTTCTAAATTATTCAGCTGGTTAATGCAGCTAGCTAGCTAATGAGCTAACGGGTTACATCAGCAGGTTGAGTCAGGTAGTTAGCTAGATAACAAACTGGTTAAATCAGCTGGTTGAGTCAGCTAGCTAGCTAGTTATCAAACGGGTTGATTCAGCTGGTTTAGTAGGCTAGCTAGCTTGTTAACTAACGAGTTAAGTCAGCTGGATGTGTCAGCTAGCTAGCTAGTTAGCTAACGAGTTAAGTCAGTTGGTTGTGTCAGCTAGGTAGCTTGTTAGCTAACGAGTTGTCAGATGATTAAGTCACCTAGCTAGCACGTTAGGTAACAAGTAATCTAACTAGTCAGCTAGCTGGTTAAGTGAGCTAGCTTGCTAGCCAGCTAACTATTTAAGTCAGCTTGTTAGCTAGGTAGCTAGCTGGTTAGCCAATAATTTAAGGCAACTGGCTAGCTAGTTAGCGAGTTAGTTAAGTCATTTGGCTAGCTAGCTGGTTAGCTGGTTTATTCAGCTAGTTATTAGAACTGGCAAACCAACTGGCAAGGTAGGTAACTAGATAGTTTAGTCAGCTATATAGTTACCTGGCAAGCTAGTGATGTCTGTGAGTTAAGTCGGCTGGCTAGCCAACTGGCTAGCTGGTTAAGTCAGCTAGTTTAGTCAGCTGTCTAGCCAGCTGGCTATGTAGGTAGCTAGCTGGATAAGTGA
>NW_007236723.1:0-1359 GCF_000164805.1 Carlito syrichta | reverse complement strand
GGATCGCTGGAACCTCGCAGGTAGAGGCTGTGGTGGCCGGAAGCAGCCACTGCACTCCAGTCTGGGTGCCAGAGTGAGACTCCAAGTCAAAAAAATAATAATAATAATTAGCTAACTAGTTTAGGTAGCAGACTTACGTAGCTGACTTAAATAGTTAGCTAACTAGTGAGCTAGCTGACAGCTAGCTAGCTATTTATCTAGCTGACTTAGCTAGCTGACATTACTTGGATAACGAGATAGGTAGCTGACTTAATGAGTTGGTTAATGAATCAGCTAACTGTTTTAACTTGTTGAATAATGAGTTAACTAGCTGGCTTGACTAGTTGGTTAATGAGTTAGCTAGGTGACTTAACTTTGTAGCTGACGAGTCAACTGACTACTTGGTTCATTTAACACGTTGGCTGACTACTCGGCCGACTTGTTAGCTGGCTTAACAAGTTGGACGACTAGTCGGGCGACTAGTTAGCTCAGTCAATGAGTTGACTGATGAGTTGGCCCACTAGTTAGCACGGTTAACTAGTTGTCAGCTGGTATGCTGACCTAAGCAGTCAGCTGACTAGTTCGCCGACTTGTTAGTTGGCCTAACTATTTGCCTGACAGGTGAACTGAGCTAACTTGTCAGCTGACAAGTTGGTCAACTAGTCGGCCGACAGGTTAGCTGACTTGACTAGTTTGCCGGCTATTCGGCAAACCAGTTAGCTGACTTAACTAATCAGCAAGCGAATTAGCTGATATATTAGCTGACTTGACTAGTGGCTGGCGAGTTAGCCGACTGTTCATCTACATTAACAGGTCAGCTGGTGAATGAGTTGACTTTCAGTTGACAACTAGTCGGCCTGCGAGTGAGCCAACTGGTGAGATGACTTAACTAGTTGATCAGTGAGTGAGCTGACTGGACAGCCGAATTTAGTCAGCTGGCGAGTGAGATGACTGGTCAGAAGAATTAACAAGTCGGCCAGCAAGTGAACCGACCAGTGAGCCAACTTAAATAATTGGCTGAGGAGTGAGCCGACAGGTGAGCTGCCTTAACTAGTCGGCCGGCAAGTGAGCCAACTGGTGAGCTGACTTAAGTAGTTGGCTGGTTAGCAAGATGACTAGTTAGCTGTCCTTTTGGCTTGTGAGCGAGCTGACAAGTTAGTTGACCTGTTGGCTGGTGAGTGAGCTGAATAATTTGAGGACTGGTTGGCCAGCGAGGGAGTTGACTATTTAGCTGACCTGATGGAAAGAGAGAGAGCCTACTAAATAACTGACCAGCTAGCTGAGTTTCTAGTCGGCTAGATAGTTAAGAAACAGGCTAGTCAGCCAGCTTAAATATCCAGCAGGCTGGCTGTACAGTCGGAGAGTCAACTGGCTTAACTA
>NW_007236722.1:1514-3108 GCF_000164805.1 Carlito syrichta | reverse complement strand
CAATAGGAAATTACAGTTAACAATCGTTTATTGTAGGTTTTAAAGTAGCTAGAAGAGAAGGATTGTAAAGCTCCCAAAAAAGAGGGAAGGTAGAGGTTTGAGGTCATGGATATCCCAATTACAGTGATTTGATGATTACACATTGTATTCAGGTATCAAAATATCACATGTATCTAAAAAAATTTACAGCTATTATATATCAGTTTTTAAAATGAGCATGGTGGTGTAGGCCTATAGTCCCAGCTATAAGGGAGACTGAGGTGGGAGGATCATTTGAGTCCAATCCTGTAGTGAGCTCTGCTACTATACTCCATCCTGGACAGCAGAGCAAGACCCCTCTGAAGAACAAGAAAAGAAAAAACAAAATAAAGCAAAACTTGCTAAACAGTAGGCTAAAAAGTTTGTAATTTTGCCAGATGTCAACTTATTGCTACTCAGCTGCAAATTCACTCTTCACTGTGTGTTGTTATCAGGGACTTCTTTTAAGCCTGTGTTCTTGGAAGTGACCAGAATGCTCAGCTTCCTCTGTAGGAGGTGCAGTAGGAGCACCAGATCAAGCGACTCTCCCATCCAGTTCCTAGTTGCTACAAGGTGGATAGGTAGTGTGGCCAGGAAGCCACCCAGTGGAGTGCCCACAGAGACCGGGTCCAGGGAGACTGGATCCCCAGAGACCTGACACTCTCAGTCTGAACTGATGATAACCTTCTTATGACCTTTAGACAGGAAAGCCAGAGCCCTAAGATTGCCTGCTGGCACAAACACCCCGATTCCCTTTGTAGGCACTAGTGTGGCCCCCTGGGACCCAGAGGATCCCACCCAGCTGCTGCTCCCTCTGCTGTATGCCTTGAGGCCTAGAGGATCCCCAGCCCCTCTGCAGGCCCAGGTACTGCTTGTTGACAGCCTTCTCCCCACCCACAGTCTGGAGGGCTGCTTTGTTTTGACCCAATTTGCCTGGTGAGCTTTAATCTGGATGAACCATTAAATTTTTTCACTAATCAGCTGGCTAAATTATAAAATCTCTGGTGAGATCTGAACCCCCCCAACCTTGGGAACAAAAGCCCCTCCCAAGTTCATCCTCTCTGGGGTACATTCAATCCTAGGGTCCCATACAGAATTTTCTCATATGTTATTTAGGAGATTATTAAATTAACTTTCAAGAAATTGAGTCTTCCAAAAATTAATTAAAGCAGCAATACCTAGGTACTGAAAACAGATAAATTCTTTTTTTTAAAAAGTAATGAAATATGTGGTGAAACAAAGAAATCTTAATAAATTGGCATATTGATTTATTGTTTATGAGTTTCATTTTCTAAAATTCCTTTGAATAAGTTTGCAACTTGCCACAAAAACATATGGGTATGTCACAGGATCTTCCCAAGTGACTTGTGAGCTGAGATTTAAAGGCTGAGGAGTTAACTAGGCAGAAGAGTAGGGAGGAAAGCCCTGCAATGACCTATGGGAGCTGGAGCAGGATGAGTTTCAAGACCTGAAAGAAAGTGTGGCTGAACAGAGACTATGTGGTGTCTTGCTGTGGGATAACATTATAAAGGTGAGTAAGAAAAAGACTATACAGTTTAAAGGACAAGTTAAAATA
>NW_007236722.1:0-622 GCF_000164805.1 Carlito syrichta | reverse complement strand
ACTCACCTCAGCCTCCCAAAGGCGCGGGATTACAGGCTGAGCCACCGAACCCGGCTATCAATGACTTTAATAAGAGAAGAATAAAACCCAGACTGGAACCGACTAAGGAGTGAATGTTAAGTGAAGAAACAGACACATACAGAGATCTCCTTGGAGAAACTGAGCATTTAACAGAAGGCCAAAACTAAGGAAGTATAGGGCATGGCAGTCAGTGTTACTCTGTCATGAACCTGTTGCTTATTATCTGATATAACAGTTTTGCAGACTCTTGAGGTACTCATCTAGGAGATTTTAAAAGATCTTTTGAACTCTACCACATTTTCCCAGTCTAATTATTTAGAGAGCAAAATAAAATGATTTCCCAAGCTTCGTCTGTCAGTTTGGGCATTTGCATAACCAGTAGTGCATAACTTTAATTAACAATACCATTTTTCTACAGTGATTCAATCACAAAGTGTGTTAATGCTATTAATATAATGTATTTTAAATTAATTCTTTGCCATTAACTTTTGCAATTACTTTTAACCTGTAAAAAAGGACCAAAACACTGATTGGGTTTACTTACAAAAAAATTTGGATCATTATGACTCAGAGTTACAGAATAATTAAGAATTTATATTAG
>NW_007236721.1:0-758 GCF_000164805.1 Carlito syrichta | reverse complement strand
GGATAGTGCTCAAAAAGATGTCAAAGTTTATTACACTTATTATTTGTCCTTCAAGAATTATAGAAAGAAGCACATAATTGAGGGATAGAAAGTTTAATTACTAATTCTTTCTCTCCTTGAAAATTTTCTTAATGGGAAGTTATAAGATGTCTTAATCAAGCAAAATTTACTAATAGAGATCAAGCTTAAGAGGAATGTAAGAGCATGTGAAATTCTATAATTCTATTAACAACATTTTTACTTTGAAAAGAGGTGGTAAAATTTTGAGTAAAATAGCTGGTGTAAAATCATTTGGTGGAAATTTATGGCAATCACCAAACAAAATTATTTTAACATAAAAATTAACCTCTTTGTTGTTCCTTTATTAAAGTTGTTTTTCTCTGTAGCAATGTGTTTTATCACTATTTTAGTAATCTGTCAAGAGACTAAAAATCCAAGCCTATTCCCAATCCTTTTTCTAGTCTGATTTTTACTTTTATGAAAACCATGGCTGTCACATTCACTTTACTGTAACTTGAATGGGTTATAAAGTCCACATAAACATCAAACATTTATTCAGTAAACATGCATTGGGTGTCCCATCTGCCAGGCTGTGTTACAAATTCACAGAAATGTATTTGAAAAGTTTAGTGTCTAATAAAGTGAAATAGGCATTTAAATACGTTGATTTAATTAGGGTTAAAGGTGTTTCAGTAGGCAAATGTGAAGGTTATAATGAGGGCTTTAGAGAAGATAGATCACAGAATGTGCTAGACAGA
>NW_007236720.1:0-742 GCF_000164805.1 Carlito syrichta | reverse complement strand
GCTATCTGCTGTGAACTAAACAAGCATCAAGGTTTTGAAGATGCAACATAGATAATAGCAGCCCTCATATACAGAATCTACACGATCTCTTCTATGGAGAAAGAAGAAACATGTTTTACACAGTTCCTCCATCACAATATCTACATGACATCTTGCTAAGGGCTAAACAAGAATCATGGTTTCCAAACAGGATTCTTTGGAAAGGGAGTCCTCATACAGGACACTTCGGGGCCCCTCGCTAAGGAAGAATAAGGAATCTGTGATACACTACTCCCTAATCCGAAAAATTATCAGTGTGTCTTGCTACAGGATTAACAAGAATCAGGGCTTCGATCTCGTCTCATGTTTCGGAGATATTTGACTTGTGGGTATTATGAATCAGTCATTTCAGGTCTCTAGCAACATTCTGTTCCTCTAGAGAGTTGTAAACGGGTATCTGGTAGTACCAGTCCCTTATGTTCCTCGGGACAACTAGGCCAGATTCTCGGAACAAAAGTATCTTCTTGCCATATTTGGATGTAGCTCTGGTCTTAAGAAGACCTTGGCAATACTTAAATTTCCATTTCTACTTTTATTTGGAGAGGGGCCGAGGGTTTTTCAGTTGCCAAATATTTAGTACGAATTGTTAAAATGTAACCAGGAATCATGGATTGCACGTCCCTAGGAAACATCTGGGCATCTGCATTTTTGTATACAGAGTTTTGGAATCCACATAAAAAGGGAAACTTGGGGCATCTTGCTG
>NW_007236719.1:0-481 GCF_000164805.1 Carlito syrichta | reverse complement strand
GCCTGCAGAATAAATTACCTGACTTAACTAGCTAGCCAGCAGGGTATCCAGCAGACTTAACAAGCTAGCTACCTAGCTAGCCAGATGGCAAGCAAGTTGAATTAAGTAGCTGACTTAACTAGCTAGCCAGCTGGATAGGCAGCTGACTTAACTAGCTTGCTACCTATCTAGACAGCTGGATAGCCAGCTAACTTAATTAGTTGACTTAACCAGCTAGCCACCTGGCTAGCCAGCTGACTCAACCAGCTGACTTAACTAGTTAGCCAGCTGGCTAGCCATCTGACTTAACTAGCTCTCTTCCTAGCTCGGTAGCTGGATAGACAGTTGACTTAACGAGCTGACATAATTAGCTCACCAGCTGGCTAGCCAAATGACTTAACTGACTTAATTCCTAGCTAGCCAGCTGGCTAGCCAGCTGACTAATCTAGCGGACTTAAAAAGCTGGCCTGCTTGCTAGTCAGCTGAATTAACTAACTTGCTA
>NW_007236718.1:0-5890 GCF_000164805.1 Carlito syrichta | reverse complement strand
TCTAGCTGTCTAGCTAGCTGACTTAACTAGCTAGGTAACTGGCTAGTTAGCTGGCTAACTGAATTAACTCTCAAGCTGACTAGCTAGCTGACTAGCTGGCAGACTTAACTAGCAAGCTGACTAGGAACCTGAGAGCTAGCTGACTTAACAAGATAGCTGAATATTTAGCTGACTTGCTAGCTGACTTAACTACTAGCTGGCTAGCTACCTGTTTTAACTAGCTGACTAGCTAGTTGGTTGGCTAGCTGGCTAGCAAGCTGACTTAACTAACTAGCTGCATTGTTGGCTAGATGGCTAGACAACTGGCTTAACTAGCTGGCTACCTGGCTGGCTAGATGCCTAGGCAGCCAGCTAGCTAGCTAGTGGGCTGGTCACCTGGCTAGCCAGCCAGTTTAAATAGCCAGCTGCCTGACTGTACAATGGGATAGACAGCCGGCTTAACTAGCCAGTCACCCTGCTGGTCAACCAGCTACTGAGCTGGCTTAACTAGCTGGCCACCCACCTGACCAGCTTGCTAACCTGCTGGCCTAACTTGCCAGCAACCTAGCTATTAGGTCAGCTAGGCATCTGACTTATCTAGCTGACTTAACTAGATGGCCTGCTTTCTAGCCAGTTGAACTAAATAGCTTACTACATAGCTAGTTAGCTGCCTATCCAGCAGAATATCTATGTGACTTATCTAGCTTGTCTGCTGTCTAGACAGCTGACTTAAAAAGCAAGCTACATAGGTAGCCAGCGGGCTAGTCAGCTGACTTGGTCATTCAAGTATCTAGCCAGCTGGCTAGAGAGCTGACATAACTAGGTAGCTACCAAGCTAGCATGCTGGCTTGCCATCTGACTTAATTAGCTAAATTAACTAGCTAGCCAGCTGACTAGCAAGCTGACTTAATTGACTAGCAACCTAGCTAGCCAACAGTCTAGCCAGCTGACTTAACCAGCTGACTTAAAGAAGAAGTCAGCTGGATAGCCAGCACACTTAACTAGCTAGTTACCTAGCTAGATACCTAGATAGCCAACTGACTAAACTAGCTGCCATATCTAGACGCCTTATGGCTAACCAGCAGACTTAACTAGCTACCCACCTACATAGCCCACTGGCTTGCCTCGTGACATAACTACTAACTACCTAGCTAACCTGCATGCCAGCCAGCTGACTTAACTATCTGACGTAACTAGCTAGCCAGCTGGCAAGCCAGAGGGCTATGTAGGTAGGTAGCTAGTTAAGTCATCTGGCTAGCGATCAGGCTATCTAGTTATGTCAGCTAGTTAAGTCAGCTGGCTTTCCAGCTGTATAGGTAGATAGGTAACTAGTTAAGTGTGCTTTCTAAACAGCTGGCTACTTAGTTAAAATAGCTAGTTAAGTCAGGTGACAAGGCTGCTGGCTAGCAAGGTAGCTAGGCAATTAAGTCATCTGACTACCCAGCTGACCAGTAGTTAATTCAGCTAGTTTAGTCAGCTGGCTAACTAGTTCTGTAGCTAGTTAAATCAGCACGTTAAGTCAGTTGTCTAGCCAGCTTGCTATCTAGTTAAAAAGCTAGTTAGGTCAGAGGGGCAGCCAGCTGGCTTGATAGTTATTTCAGCTAGTTAAGTCAGCTAGCTATATGATAGCTAGCTAGGTAGCTAGCTAGGTAAAGTAGCTAGTTAAATAAGCTGGCTAGGTTTGTAGCTAAGTAGTTAAGTCAACTAGTTAAGTCAGCTGGCTGGCTAGTTAATTCAGTTAGTTAAGACAGCTGGGTAGCCAGTTGGCTAGCTAGTTAAGTCATCTACTTAAGTCAGCTGGCTGGCATGCAGGTTAGCTAGGTAGTTAGTTAAGTCAGGTGGCAACCCAATGGGCTATGTAGGTAGGTAGCTAGTAAAGTCTGCTGGCTAGCCATAAAGCATCTAGATATGGAAGCTAGTTTAGTCAGTTGGTTATCCAGGTGTCTAGCTAGGTAACTAGGTAGCTAAGTGTGCTGGCTATCCAGCTGGCTACTTCTTTAAGTCAGCTAGCTAAATCAGCTGGCTAGCCTGTTGGCTAGCTAGGTTGCCAGTCAATTAAGTCAGCTTGCTAATCAGCTGGCTAACTAGTTAATTTAGCTAATTAAGTCGGTTGGCAAGCCAACATGCTAGCTTGGTAGCTACCTAGTTATGTCAGCTCTCTAGCCAGCTGGCTAGATACTTAAATGACAAAGTCAGCTGACTAGCCCACTGGCTACCTATGTATCTTGCTTTTTAAGTCAGCTGGCTAGACAGCAGACTAGCTAGATAAGTCACCTATATATTCTGCTGGATAGCCAGCTAACTAGCTATGTAGCAAGCTTTTTAGTTCAACTGGCTAGAAAGCAGGCCATCTAGTTAAGTCAGCTAGATAAATCAGATGGTTAGCCGACCTAATAGCTAGGTGACTGGCAAGTTAAGCCGGCTGGTTAGCAAGCTGGTCAGGTAGGTGGTCAGCTAGTTAAGCCAGCTCACTAGCCAGTTGGCCAGCAGGGTGGCTGGCTAGTTAAGCCGGCTGTCTATCCCATTGTCCAGCCAGCCAGCTGGCTATTTAAGCTGGCTGGCTAGCCAGGTGACCAGCCCACTAGCTAGCTAACTGGCTGTCTAGGCATCTAGCCAGACAGGTAGCCAGCTAGTTAAACAAGTTGTCTAGCAATCTAGCCAACAATGTAGCTAGTTAGTTAAGTCAGCTCGCTAGCCAGCTAGCCAGCCAACTAGCTAGTCAGCTAGTTAAAACAGGTAGCTAGCCAGCTAGTAGTTAAGTCAGCTAGCAAGTCAGCTAAATATTCAGCTATCTTGTTAATTCAGTGAGCTACTCCAGTTCCTAGTCAGCTTGCTAGTTGTTTGCTAGCTAGTCAGCTAGCTAGTCAGCTTGAGAGTTAATTCAGCTAGCCAGGTAACTAGCCAGTTACCTAGCTAGTTAAGTCAGCTAGCTAGACAGCTAGATAGCTTGTTTACCAGCTAGTTATGTTAGCTGGATAGCCAGCGAGCTAGTCAGCTAGCTAGTTAAATCAGCTAGGACATCACTTAGTTACTTAGCTAACTTGTCGACTAGCAACTCTGCTAGCTGGTCAGCTATCTAGTGGGCTCCCTCGTTTTCCATCAGGCTAGCTAAATATTAGGCTCACTCACATGCAAACCGGTCAGGAAGCTAGTCCGGTCACACGCCAGCCAACATGTCATCTAACTTGTCAGCTCGCTTGAAGGCCCACAGAACAGCTAACTAGTCGTATGCTCACCAGCTGACTAGTAAATTCAGTTCACCAGTCAGCTCATTCGCTGGCTGACTACTTATGGCAGAGCACACGTAGACTGATCCACTGGCCGACTAGTTAATTCAGCTGATGTGTTGGCTCACTCACCAATTGACTAGTTAAGTCAGCTCACTTGTCGGTTCACTCCCACCGACTAGGTGAGTCAGCTAATCTGTCGGCCTACTAGATGGCCCACTAATTAAGTAAGCTAACCAATCGGCCGATTAGTGGGCCAACTCATCAGCTGACAAGTTAGGTAAGCTAATTAGTTGGGAGACTAGTTAGGTCAGCTAAATATTCGGCCAACTAGTTGATCAACTAGATGGCAGCAAACTAACCAGTCAACTACTTAACTGAGCTAACTAGGGGGCCAATTCATCAGTCAACTTGCTAACCCAGCTAAATAGTCGGCCGACTAGTCTACCAGATAGTTAACCCAACTAAAAAGTCGGCCTAATAGTCAGCCAACGTGTTAAACCAGCTAACTAGTCAGCCAACTCGTCAGCCTACAAGTTAAGTTACCTAGCTAACTCGTTAAACAACTGGTTATGCCAGCTATTTAACTCGTTTACAAACTAGTTAAAACAGCTATATAACTCATTAACCAACTTGTTAAATCAGCTATTACCTGATTGGCCAACTAGTTAAGTAAGCTAGCTAAGTCAGCTTGCTAACTAGCTAGCTAACTGTCAGCTAGCTAAGTCAGATAGCTCACTAGTTAGCAAACTATTTAATTCAGATACTTAATCTTTTACCTAACTAGTTAGCTAATTAGTTAAGTCAGCTGGTTATTCAGATAGTTAAATAGTTAGCTAACTATTTAATTCAGGTAGTTAAGTCAGCTAGCTAACAGTTAAGTCAGTCAGTTAAGTCAGCTAGCTAAGTAGTTAAGTCAGCTAGCTAAATCCGCTAGTTAATTGAGCTTCTAATTTAGTCAGCTGGTTAAGACAGCAATCTAGCTAGTAAGCTATAGGGTTAAGTCAGCAGATTGAGTCAGGTTTTCAGCTAGTTAACTAACAGGTTAATTCAGTGGGTTGAGCCAGCTAGCTAGCTAGTTAGCAAATGGGTTGAGTAAGCTACTTAACTAGGCTAGCTAGCTAGTTAGCTAACGAGTTAAGTCCGCTTGATGGTCAGCTAGATAGCTAGATAGCTAATGAGTTAAGTCAGCTGGTTGAGTCAGCTAGCCAGTTCATTAGCTAATGAGATAAGTGAGATGATAGTCACCTAACTAGCACATTAGATAACAATGAATCTAACTCGTTATCTAGCTGGTTAAGTCAGCTAGCTAGCAAGGCAGCTAACTATTTAAGTCAGCTTGTTTTCTAGGTAGCTAACTAGTTAGCTAACTCTTATGTCAGCTGGCTAACTAGGTAGCTAGCTGGTTAGCTAACTATTTAAGTCAGCTGACTAGCTAGGTAGCTGCTAGTTAAATCAGCTACTTAAGTCAGCTGGCTAGCCAGCTGGCTAACTAGGTAGTGAGCTAGATAATTCAGTTGGCTAGCCAGTTTCATAGCTGGTTAATTCAGCTAATTAAAATAGCTCACTAGCCAACTGGCTCGGTAGGTAGCTAGCTAGTTAAGTCAGCAAGATAGCTACCTGGTTAGCTAGTGATGTCAGTGAGTTAAGTCAGCTGGCTAGCCAACTGGCTTGCTGGTTAAGTCAGCTAGTATAGTCAGCTGTCTAGCCAGCTGACTAGAAAGCTAGCTAGCTAGATAAATCAGCTTGCTAGCCAGCAGAATAGTTGTTCAAGTCAGCTTGTTAATTCAGCTGGTTAGCCTGCTGACTACATTGATAGCTAGCAAGTTATGTGAGGTGGCTAGCCAGTTTGCAAGCCTAAGTCAGCTAGGTAAGTCAGCTGGCTAGCCACCTGGCTAGATAGGTAACCAGCTAGTTAAGTCAACTTGCCAGCCAACTGACTAGCTCATTAATTCAGCTAGTAAAGACAGCTGGTAACCAGTTGGCGAACAAGTTAAGTCAGCTAATTAAGTCAGCTGGGAAACGGCAGGCTAGCTAGTTAAGTCAGCACATTAAGTCAGATGACTATCCAGCTGGTTAGCTAGTTAAAAAGCAAGTAATGTAAGATGGGTAGTCATTTGGCTAGCTAGTAATTTTAGCTAGTTAAGTCAGCTGGATAACTAGGAAGCTAGTTATATAAATAAGCTAGTTATGGCGGCTAGGTAGGTAGTTAAGTCAGATAGTTTATTCAGTTGGCCAGCTAGAAATCTACGTAGGTAGCTAGCTAGTTAAGTCAACTGGGTAGCCAACTGGCTAGCTGGTTATGTCAGCTAGTTAATTCAGCTGGCCAGCCATATGGCTAGCTTGTTAAGTCAGCTAGTTAAGTCAACTGTCAAGCTAGTTAAGTCAGTTAGTTAAATCAGCCGGCAAACCAGCTGCCTAGCAGGGTAGCTAGTTAGTTAAATCAGCTGGCTTGCTAGCTGGCTAGCAAGTTTAGTCAACTAGTTAAGTCAGCTTGCTGCCAGTAGTTTAGCCAGATAGTGAGGTAATTAAGTCACCTGGCAAGCCAGCAGGAAATGTAAGTAGGTAACTAGTTAATTCAGCTGGCTTGCCATCAGGTTATCTAGTTATGTCAGCTAGTTCAGTCAACTGGCTATATAGCTGTCTAGCTAGGTAGCTAGCTAGTTAAAACTGCTGGCTAGCCA
>NW_007236717.1:0-1066 GCF_000164805.1 Carlito syrichta | reverse complement strand
TTAGAGCCAGAAAAAAATGGGCTTGGGGGGAAGAAATGTCCCCAGGTGAGGGATGAGTCCCTGGCCTTTCTTGGTGCAACGTCCATGTTGCTGAGTCAGAGAATCGGCCTGTCTGGGGCACAGTTCTCACCTCAGAGAGGAGAGTCAGCAAGAACCCGGCCAGTGAGTCTCTGGAACTCCTGCACCTAAGCAGGAGCAGTCATTTGGGGGGGGTGGGGTTGTAAGGTGTTGAGCTTGGCGTACCCTTGTATGTGGGGGGGGGCAGGGAGGGAATGACTGAGGGCAGAAGGTTTTCAGATGAAAGGACTTCTTTGTTGACTTAGATTTTCTTTATGTTTTACTTTCTTTCTTCCTTTCTTCCTTTCTCTCTTTCTTACTTTATTTTCTTTTCTTTCCTCACTAGGCTGTCCAGGTTGCTGTCAAACTGCCCAACACAAGACATCCTCTAGGCCTTGGTCTCCCAAACTGTTGTGAACACAGGTTTTCCATTTGGTCGACATCCTGGTCTTCCTACCTGGTCTTGAACTGTGGGCCAGAGGCGATCATCCCACCGAGGCATGCCCTGACCCAAGGTTTTCTGGGTTTTGCTTGGGGTCATGATTGGGGCTTGCTATGTTGTCCAGACAGGTCTTGAGATCCCGGGCTCTGGCCACCTTCCTGTCTCGGCCACCCTCAGTGATGAGGAGATAGGCATGAGTTGCCAGGCAGTCATTGCTCCCCAAATGGTTTGAGAATCACTCCCTCCCTTTCCCCAAGGTGGCCCTTGGGAGGGATGAGTGGGCCCAACTGGGGGAACGAGTTGGGAGGAGGTTTGGAGCCCCATGGGGACACACCCCTGCCTCAGGCACTCCCCCAGGAGAGAACTCGGCAGGCAAATGCAGCCACACTCTTTGGGGTCCTGGGTCATCAGAAGGGAGTGGTCCTCGAGGTGGGTCATGAGAGTGGTATGCAGGCTGGGTGCAGAGGCTCAGGCCTGTCATCCTGGCATTCTGGGTGGCAAAGGCGAGAGGATGGACTTAGCCCCAGGGTTCCAGAGCAGCCTGGGCAGCTTGGCGAGACCTCGTAT
>NW_007236716.1:0-1311 GCF_000164805.1 Carlito syrichta | reverse complement strand
TCACCTATCCCACTAGTTAGCTAATTATTTAAGTCAACTTCTTAAGTCTGCTACTAAATAGTTAGCTAATTAATTAAGTCAGCTCATTATTTAGCTAGTTTAATAGTTAGCCAACTATTTAATTTACGTAGTTAATTCAGCTAGCTAACTAGTTAAGTCAGCCAGTTAAGTCAGCTAGTGAAATAGTTAAGTCAGCTAGCTAAGTCAGCTAATTAAGTCAGCTTCTAATTTAGTCAACTGGTTAAGACAGTCAGCTAGCTAGTTAGCTAAAGGTTTAAGTCAGCAGGTTGAGTCAGGTAGTTAACTAGTTAACTAACGGGTTAGATCAGCTGGATGAGTCAGCTAGCTAGCTAGTTAGCAAACGGATTGAGTCAACTGGTTGAGGAGGCCAGCTAGCAAGTTAACTAACGAGTTAATTCAGCTGTATTGTCAGCTAGCTAACTAGTTTGCTAAGGACTTAAGTCAGCTGGATGAGTCAACTAGCCTGTTCATTAGCTAATAAGTCAGATGATTAAGTCACCAGCTAGCACATTAGATAATGATTAAGCTAACTAGTTATCTAGCTGGTTAAGTCTGCTAGCTAGCAAGGCAGCTTACTATTTAAGTCAGCTTGATATCTATGTAGTTATCTAGTTAGCTAACTATTTAAGCCAGCTGACTAACTAGATAGCTAGCTAGTTAGCTAATGAATTAAGTCATTTGGTTAGCTAGGCAGTCGCTAGTTAAGTCAGTTGGCTAGCCAGCTGGCTAATTCAGCTAGTTAAGAGAGCTGGCTAGCCAACTGTCTAGGTGGGTAGCTAGCTAAGTCAGCTAGATAGCTACCTGGCTAGCTAGAGATGTCAGCGAGTTAAGTCAGCTAGCTAGCTTACTGGCTAACTGGTTTAGTCAGCTAGTCTAGTCAGTTGTCTAGTCAGCTGGCTAGTAGGTACCTAACTACATATGTCAGTTTGCTGGACAGCAGGATAGTTTTTCAATTCAGCTAGTTAAGTCAGTTGGCTAACCTGCTGGCTAAGTAGAGTGTAAGACAGGTGGTTAGCAAGCTAGCTAGCTTAAGTCAGTTAGGTAATCAGCTGGCTAGCCAGTTGACTAGATATGTAGCCAGCTAATTAAGTCAGCTGGCTAGCCATATTACTAGCTGGTTAACTCAGCTAGTTAAGTCAGCTGGCAACCAGTTGGCTAGCAAGTTAAGTCAGGTAGTTAAGTCAGCTGGCAACCAGCTGTCTAGCTAGTTAAGTCAGTTCATTAAGACAGTTGGCTATCCAGCTTGTCAGCTAGCTAAAAACTAATTAAATCAGATGACTAGCCATCTGG
>NW_007236715.1:0-888 GCF_000164805.1 Carlito syrichta | reverse complement strand
TAACTTGAAAAGAGAATGGAACAAAGCAAAAGAGATATTGAGAAATTCCCCCTTCCTCTGTAGGTCCAGATGAATTTTCAAAAAAAAATCATGCTAAGGGAGGTTCCCTTGGAGCAGGGAGACATTGGCTTTGTTAATGCCCCACTTACTAGCACTGAAGCAAGAAACTTCAAAAAAAGAAATGAAACTATTATTAGAAGATCTTTTAATATTAGCCGACCAGGTTGATCAGTTTCTTGGACCTAATATATATACTTGAGTGGAACTAACGTCTTTTATGAACATGCTATTTACTGGTGAAGAAAGAGGAATGATTCGAAGGCCTGCTATGTCCATCTGGGAGCAGAAACATTCCTTGGTCCTGGGAGTAAAACCAGATGAACAAAAATATCCAAACATAGACCCCAGAAGGGAAAACAATAACCCAGAAGATAGGGTAAGAATGCAAGATTTAAGAGAATTAATAATTAAAGGGATCAGAGAGTCAACCCCAAGATCCCAAAATGTCTCAAAGGCCTTTGAAATCCAGCAAGAGAAGGCAGAATCTCCAACAGCCTTTTTACAATGACGTAGAGATCAGATGAAAATATTCCGATTTAGACCCAGAAGATTTGGACAGGGTCTTCTAAAAGTTAATTTTGCTACCAAAAGCTGGCCAGACATTGCAAGAAAGTTACAAAAGCTGGAGGGAAGGACTGAAAGGCCTTTTGAAGAGGTGTTAAGAGAAGCACAAAAGGTGATTGTTAAAAGGAATGAAGAAAAGCAGAAACAAAGTGATAGAATCATGGTAAGCACTGTAGAGAGAGTAGTTAGAAAGACAAATGAGAGACCCTCTAGGGCAGGGCCTGGATATCAGAGGGACAGAATAGAGTAAGGCCTTACCCTTTT
>NW_007236714.1:0-705 GCF_000164805.1 Carlito syrichta | reverse complement strand
TTCAGTATCTCAACACCAGGCTGGACAACATAGCAAGCCCCTACCTGGACCCCGAGTAAAACCCAGAAAACCTTGGGTGAGGGCAGGCCTCGGTGGGCAGATTGCCTCCAGCCCAGAGTTCAAGACAAGGCAGGAAGACCAAGATGTCGACCAAATGGAAAGCCTGTGTTCACAGCAGTTTGGGATGCCCAGGCCAAGAGAATGGCACGAGTTGGGCATTATTAGAGAAGCCTGGGCAACCTAGTGAGGAAATAAAAGAAAGAAAGAAAGAAATCCATTCTCCTGCAAACTTTCTTCCTTCAGTCCTTCCCCCTCACCACTCCCAACATGTGAGGGTCACACAAACTCGGCACCTTCCAGGCCCAACCCTGATATGGCTGCCTCCATTTGGTGTGGAAGTTCTGAGGCTCCCTTGTCAGGTTCTTGCCGGCTCTCCTCCCCAAGGTGAGAAATGTGCCCAAGACAGGTTGAAACTCTGATGCGGCAATGAGAACCTACCACTAAGAAAGCCAGGGACACATCCCTCACCCAAGGACATTTATTTCCCCCAATTTCATTTTTCCTGGCTCTAAAGCCAGTCACCCTGTGATCACACCACGTGCAGTTGAGAATCTGTGTATGATTCTGATGTTTTTGGAGACAGGGTCTGGCTCTGTGGTCATGACTGGGGAAAGGGTACATGACCGTCGATCACATCAGCCTGAA
>NW_007236713.1:0-1268 GCF_000164805.1 Carlito syrichta | reverse complement strand
CCAAGATCATGCTGCCGCACCCCAGCCAGGTTGATGGAGACTCCAGCAACAAAAATGACAACTCCCACGTGCACCACGACGGGCGTCCACAGCTCCCCAGTGAAGGGTTCGTGTGGGTGGGAGACAATCTAGTGATCAGGAAAGGAAGTGACCCTCCCCACCATAGATGTCAGACCAGGTGACCGGAACCTGGGCTGGTAGTGGCATTGCCAGAATGCTTGGATTGCTCTGCGCCCGATGGCTGCCCTAATTCGGTGCTGTCTTTTCTGTAAGCTCTCACGTGTCTTTGCTGTGGGCATGAGTGTGGAGGGAGGAGGCAGGCCATCCGGGACGCATGGACAAAGGGGCAGGACAGACTTGCCCAGTGGCCTCCTTTGAAACCTCCCACAAACGACAGGGGGGAAAGTGTCTTTTTCCTTCTGATCTCTGAGGATGACTCCTCACTCTGGCAAAGGTGGTGGTGGTGGTGTTGGTGATTATTATTATTTGAAGTCTGAACCCCACTCTGTCACACTGGCCTTAGTGCAGGGGCACACCCTCGGCCACCGTGGACTCCATCTTCTGGGAGTCCTATCATCTGGGCTCAGACTATCATTCCACAACATCCTCCTAAGTGCTGGACCCACAAGCCTGCACCAGCATGCCTGGCTAATGTTTGGTTTTATTTTTGATGGCCGAGACGAGGTCTTGCTCAGTGTACTGAGCTGGTCTTAAACCTGCAGGCTCAGGCCGTTCACTCCTCTCAGCCTCTGAAGGGCCAAGATGCCAGGCTGAACCCCTGAACCGGGCCTGTGGTTGTGGTGGTGGTGGTTGGTATCATCATTCTGAGTTGGAGTACCGCTCTATCACCCAGGCTGGAGCACAGAGCCTTGCTCTGGGCCACTACAGCCTCCATCAACTGGTTCCAGCAGTTTGCCTGGAGTGGCCTCCCGAGTGGGCAGGAAGACAGGTGTGTACCACCATGCACAGCTCAATTTTGGTTTCTTGTAGAGATGAGCTCTAACCAGTGCCCGGGCTGGTCTTGAACCGAAGGGCCCAGGCTATCCTCATGCCTCGGCCTCCAAAAGCACCAGGGTGACAGGCATAAGCCTCTCAGGGTTCTACTGCGAGACCCACTACCTTCAGATGATCCAGGACCATGGAGAGCTCAGCTGTAGTCGCCCACTGAGATGGTTGAGATGACCAAAGCCCAGGAGCTGAGACCAGGCTGGAGATCATGGCAAGTCCCCACCTCAACTCCAAGCAAAATCCAGAAAACCTTGGATGAG
>NW_007236712.1:0-706 GCF_000164805.1 Carlito syrichta | reverse complement strand
TTCCTGCCTGTTGTTCATGGGAGATTTCAAAGGTGGTCACTGGGCACATCAATCCCGTGCCTTGGGTCATGCAACCCAGAAGGCCTGCCTCCAACCTCCAAACACATGCCCACAGCAAAGACGTGTGTGAGCTCACAGAACAGATGGTCCAAAGCTAGGGCGGCCGTTGGACACAGAGTGATCAAGGCGGTCCATCAATGCCACAGCCAGCCCAGGTTCTGGTCACCTGGTGTGCCACCTTTAGGAGGGGATTGGCCCCTTCCTCTCCTGATCACTCCATCATACTTCACCCACATGGACCTTTCCTTGGGGAGCTGTGGATGCCCATCGTAACACATGTGGGAAGCATCTTTTTTGTCTCTGTAGTCTCCATGGGCCGGACTGGGTAACGGCGGCATGATCGTGGCTCCTGGAGCCTTGACCTGATGGGCTCAGGCTGTCCTCTGGTCTCAGCTCCCAAGCAGCTGGGACTCCGGGGACCACCACACCTGATTCGATTTTGGGAACCTCTCACCAAGAAGAGCTCTGGCCACGTCACCTGGGTTGGTCTCCCCTCCCTAGGCTAAGGCAGACTCCCACTTCTGCCTTCCAATGCGTGGGGCTAACAGCCATGTATCACGGTGCCCAGTCTGGGCTCACACGGTCTGTCGGTGGGAGTGATACCAAAGAAAGTCCCATAATGGAAGCCACCACATCCCGTGTAGCC
>NW_007236711.1:0-858 GCF_000164805.1 Carlito syrichta | reverse complement strand
GCAGGTATGTTCTCCCAGCTCTGTTGGGGGACAATGGTTGTGATCATGGCATTGTTAAATTAAATGGTGAGTGGTGACTCACGCCTGTAATCCTGGTACTTTCGGAGGCAGAAGCGACAGGATTGATTGAGTCTAGGGTTCGAGACCCACCTGGGCAACTTGGTGAGACCTCACCTCTATGATAAAATTAAAAAATTAGCCAGGCATGGTGGCGTGCATCTGTAGTTCCACCTACTTGGGAGGCTGAGACAGAGGGATCGCCTGAGCCCATCAGGTTGAGGCTGTGGTGGCTGTGAGCATGCCACTGCATGCCAGCCTGGGCAACAGAGTGAGACTCCAATTCAAAAAGATAATAAATAAATAAATGAATAAATAGAGAAAGGGGGAGGAAAAGGGACAATGGGACTAAGCTATTGTCGCTGCCATTCATTTATTCAGCACAAATTTATTCAGAGACTATCATGTGCCAGATTGTATTCTAGGTACTGGATATGCAACAGTGACTAAAACAGATTCTAAAACACAGAATATGAATCTTAAATTAGCAGAGAAATCAGAAGATAGTATAGTATTTCATGTGTGAAATCTTCCTAAAGATTCCAGAAGATTTCTTTATGTCCATGTCAGGATTTTGATTTTTTAAAATTACCACTAAATATGAACAAAAATAATTTTGAGTTATCAATACAAAATGTTTATGGGTGAAAACTTTTTTTTTTAAATGTTGGTGGAAGTGGGGACCAAAGGGAGGCCCAAACTTTACCTGTATGATGACCACTTGTATACCTAATCTTGAATTGTACCCCACATCTTTTTAAAAAACATTGGTGGAATTTGGAGAATCCAGAATTGCTTTTC
>NW_007236710.1:0-564 GCF_000164805.1 Carlito syrichta | reverse complement strand
GTACAGAGGAGGCCTCCCTTGGGACCCCAAGTGAGGCTTGGAGGCCGGTCCCTGGGGCTCATGTCTGTAATTCCCATGCTCTGGGAGGCTGAGGCGAGAGGATGGCCTGAGTCTCCATGTTTGAGACCAGTCCGGGGACCTTGGCGAGACCTTATCTCTAAAAGAAGCCCAAAAAAATGAGCTGAGCATGGGGGCTCACGTTTTTCATTCTGGACACTTGGGGTTCAATGTGGGAGCATTGTCTGAGCCAGGCAGGTGGAATCCGTGGTGGCCGCATGCATGCCCCTGTTCTCCAGCCTAGGTGACAGAGCAGGATTCCAACAACAAATAAGAATAATCACCATCACCACGACCACCACCACTCCTGCCATCAAGCGCAAGGTTTCACCCTCAGGGATGGGGGAGGAAAAGTCACTTTCCGGCCTGTCTTTCATGGGACCTTTCAAAGGTGGCCACCAGGCTTCTCTGTCCTGTGCCTTTGGCCATGCAGCCCAGAAGCTCTCTCTACACCCTCCACACTCATGCCCCATGGCAAAGACAGCTGTGAGTTCGTGGAACAGACTG
>NW_007236709.1:0-828 GCF_000164805.1 Carlito syrichta | reverse complement strand
CTGATTCATGGCTACCTCTTAGGAAGAGGGCAAGTAGTTTTTGGGATTTAGGACTCATGTAAACAAGATTCCTTATACTTCCTAAGCAAGATGGCGTGTAGTTTCCTGTATATGACGACTCCCATTACCCAGGTTCCCGCTTCACTCTGCAGGATGCTGAGACATTTCCTGGTGAACGAGAATTTCAGTTATTTGGATATCAAGAGAAAGACTTCCATAATGTTCTTTGGGAATTGGAATCCAAGATTCCTGGTTCCCCTTCACTAGACCTTCCATAAATTGTGAAATCTTCAAAACCGAACATCCCAATTCTGACCGGCCAGCCCACAAGTATTTTCTGTAGTTTGAGTTCAGCTGAATCGTAGGATTTTGTACCAATATGACTTTTGATTCTGGGGAACATGATTATGGTCTTAGATGTTCCTAGGACACAAAAGGATTTGTAGGGCCAGATCCTTGATTACAACTAAAAAGATGACAAGAAAGTTCCTGTGCATCTGTAATGACAGCTATAGTGTATCCAAGGAGAAAGTAGCTCTGAAAAATGTAGGGACCCAGAAGCCCAGATTGCTGATTAAACCTTATCAAGAGGTCCTGTAGATTCCAGTTAATGAGAACTCCTAGAACCGGATTTCCTTTTCGTTCTCAGCAAGATGCCCTGATTTTCCCTGTCAAAGTGGATTCCAAATTCTGTATACAAATAGACAGATACCCAGAATTTTCCAAGGAACGTAGAATCCATGATTCCTGTTTACCTTTAAAAATGCGTACTAAACATTTGACAACTGCAAAACTCTTGTCCCCTCTCAAAATAAAAAGAGAAACGGG
>NW_007236708.1:0-4665 GCF_000164805.1 Carlito syrichta | reverse complement strand
TCTCCAGGAACTGTGTTGGCATCCTGCATAATGAAGCAGGAATCTGGGTAAAGGAAGTCATCTTTATAGATGAATCGACATGACATATTGCTAAGGAAGTATAAGGAAAATTCCTTATATGAGTCCTCAATCCCAAAAACTACAGGCCATAACCTAAGAGGTAACCACGAATCAGGTTTTTCAAGTAGGAATCTGGGTAATGGGAATCCTCACATAAAGGCAACTTCACTGCCTATTGCTAAGTAAGAATAAGGCATGTGCGTTACTCATGTCCTCAATCCCAAAAAAACTTCAGGTTGTCTTGCTATGGGCTAAACATTAATCATGGTGTTTTCGAGCATGAATCTGGCAAATGGAGTCCTTATTTACAGGTAACTCCATGATGCGTTGCCAAGAAAGAAGAAGGAATGTGGGTTACACGAGTCCTGAATCCCAAAAATCTACAGAGCATCTTGGAAAGTGGTAAAAAGGAATCAGAGTTTTGAAGCAGGATGTATCTAATGAGAGACCTATTATACAGTAGAATACACAGCACCTTGCCAAGGTAGAAAAAGAATCGGGGTTATAACAGTCCTCAGTCCTAAGAATCAGCAGGCCATCTACTGTGGGCTAAAAAAGAATCAGGGTTTAGAAGCTGCAACATAGTTAATAGCAGTCCTCATATACAGAATCTACATGATCTCTAACTTAGGAGAAATAAGAAACCGGTTTTACACGGTTCCTACATCCCAATATCATATCTTGCTAATGGCAAAACAGGAATCAAGGTTTCCAAACAGGATTCTGGGGAAAGGGATTCTTCATTTACAAGACATTACACGATCCCACGCTAAGGAAGAATAAGGAATCTGTGATACACTACTCCACAATCCGAAAAATTCTCAGGGTGTCTTGCTGCGGTATAAACAAGAATCAAGACTTCAAGCTCTTCTCATGTTTCAGAGATATTTGGCTTGTGGGTATTATGAGCCAGTCATTTAATGACTCCAGCAACATTCTGGTCCTCTTGAGAGTTATAATCTGGTATCTGGTAGTACAAGTCTCTTAGGTTCCTTGCGACAATTAAGGCAAGATTCCTGGAAAAAAAGAATCATTTTGTCGTATTTGGATGTAACTTTGTTCTTAAGATGAACTTGGTAATCCTTAAATTTCCGTTCGTACTTTATTTGTAGAGGGGCCGAGGGTTTTGCAGTTACCAAATATTTACTACGAATTATTAAAATGTAGCCAGGATTCATGGAATCCACGTCCCTAGGAAACATCTGGGCATCTGCATTATGTATACAGACTTTTGGAATCCACATGGACAGGGAAAATCAGGGCATCTTGCTGAGAACGGAAAGGGAATCCGGTTCATGGAGTTATCAATCGTCTAAATCTACAAGGTCTCTTGATAAGGTTTAAACAGGAATCTCTGCTTCTATATCGCCATATTTTTAGTGTGCCTTTTGAAAACGGACCAGGAATTTTGGGTACCAATTCCTGAAGAACTTTATGCGAGTCTTTCTCTTGATATCAAAGGAACTGAAATTCTAGGTCACCAGGAAATATCTTGGCGTCTTGCTGAGAATGAAGCATGAATTTCAGTAATGGCAGTCCCCATATACAGAACACTACACGACCTGTTGCTATGCAAGAATAAAGAATCTTGCTTACACGAGTCCTCCATCCCAAAAACCTACAGAGCATCTTGCTAAGAGGTAACCAACTTTCAGGTTTTGGGAGTAGGATTCTGGATAATGTGAGTCCTCATATACAGGAAATTACTCTGTCTATTTCTAAGGAAGAATAAGGAATCTGGTTTACACGTGTCCTTAATCCGCCCCAAAAAACTTCAAGGTTTCTTACTAAAGGATAACCATGAATTTGGGTTTTTGAAGCATAATCTAGGGAAATGAAATCCTCATATACAGGCAACTGCACGGACTTTTCCTAAGAAATAATAAGGAATCCGGGTGACATGCGCTCTCAATCACCAAAGAACGACACGGTATCTTCCTAAGGACTAAACAATCATCAGGGTTTCGACACATGTATCTGGGAAAGGGAGTACTCATATACAGGCAACTACAAGGCAGTTGCTAAAAATAAGAAATCTGAGTTATACGAATCCTCAGTCCTGAAAATCTACAGGATATCTTGCTGATGGCTAAAGAAGAATCAGGGATTTGAGGCATGAATGTCGGTAATAGCAGTCCACATGTACAGGAAACTACATGGCCTCATGCTAAGAAAAAAGAAGAAATCTGTTCTACACGGCTCCTCTATCAAAAAGTCTACATGGCCTCTTACTAAGGGATAAACAAGAATCATGGTTTCAAAATAGGAATCTAGCAAAAGAGAGTTCTCACATACAGGACACTTCATGGCCTCCAATTAAGGACGAATAAAGAATCTCTGTTATACGAGTCCTCAATCCAAAAAATTCCAGGGTGACTGCTATGGGACAAACAAAAAGAGGTCTTCGAGCTCCCCAAATGTTTTGGAGCAATTTAGCATGCAGATATTATCAATCAGTCATTTCAAGACTCCAGCAACATTCTGGTCCTCTTGAAAGTGTAAACGGGTATCAGGAACTCCAAGTACATTAGGTTCCTTGGAAAAACTAAGGCCAAATTACAGGACAAAAAGAATCTTCTTGCCATATGTGGATGTAACTTTGATTTAAGGTGAATTCTGTAATCCTTCCCTTCCGTTTATCATTTTATTTTGAGAGGAGACAAGGGTTTTGCAGTTACCAAATGTTTAGTACGTATTTTTAAAGGTAACCAGGAATCATATATTCCACGTCCCTAAGAAACTTCTGGTCATCTGTCTTTTTGTATACAGAGTTTGAAATCCACATCGATAGGGAAAATCAGGGCATCTTGCAGAGAACGAAAAGGAAATTCGGTTCCAGAAGTTCTCATTAACCAGAATCTACAGGGCCACTTAATAAGGTTTAATCAGCAATCTGTGCTTCTGCTCTATATATCTTTCAGAGCTACTTGCTCTGTGAATGCACTAAATTTGTCATAACAGATCCACAGGAAATTTCTGGTCCTCTTCTTAGTTGTAATCAAGGATCTGACCCTACAAATACTTTTGTTTCCTTGGAACATCTATGACCATAATAATGTTCCCCAGAATCAAAAAGCATATTGGTACAAAATCCCTTGATTCAGGTGACCTCAAACTACAGAAAATTCATGTGGGTGGGCAGGTCGGAATAGGGATGTTGGGTTTTGAAAATTCCACATTTTGGGGAGGGTCTTTTGAAGGGGAACCAGGAATCTTGAATTCCAGTTTCCAAAGAACATTATGGGAGTCTTTCTCTTGATATCCAAACACCTGGAATTCTCAGTCACCAGGAACTGTCTTGGCATCCTGCAGAGTGAAGCATGAAGCTGGGTAATGGAGTTGTCATATACAGGAAACTACATGACATATTGCTAAGGAAGTATAAGGAATCTTGGTTACATGAGTCCTCAATCCCAAAAACTAAAGGCCGTCTTTCATCGAGGTAACCACGAATCAGGTTTTTGAAGTAAGAATCTGGGTAATGGGAGTCCTCATATACAGGAAACTTCACTGCTTATTGCTAAGTAGGAATGAGGAATCTGCATTACTCATGTCCTCAATCCCAAAAAAACTTCAGGTCGTCTTGCCATGGGCTAAACACGAATCAGGATGTTTTAAGCATGAATCTTGGGTAATGGAGTCCTTATATACAGGCAACTGCATGACCTTTTCCTAAGAAAGAAGAAGGAATCTGGGTTACACGAGTCCTCAATCCCAAAACTCTACAGGGCATGTCGCCACATTATTAGGGTGTCTTTGAAAAGAGAACCAAGAATCTTGGACTCCAATTCCACAAGAAATTTATGTGAGTCTTTCTCTTGATATCCAAGCAACTGGTATTATAGGTCACCAGGAAATGTCTTGGCGTCTTGCTGAGATTAAGCAGGAATTTCAATAAATTTCCGATTGTACTTTTATTTGGAGAGGAATCGAGGGTTTTGCAGTTGCCAAATATTTAGTATGAATTATTAAAATGTAACCAGGAATTACGGATTCTACATCCTTGGAAACAAGTGGGCATCTGCATTTTTGTATGCAACATTTTGGAATCCACATAGACAGGGAAAATCAGGGCATCTTGCTGAGAATGGAAAGGGAATCCAGTTCTTGGAGTTCTAAATCGCCTAAATCTACAAGGTCTCTTGATAAGGTTTAATCAGCAATCTGGGATTCTATGTTGTCACATTATTAGGGTGTCTCTGAAAAGAGAACCAGGAATCTTGGGTTCCAATTCCACAAGAACTTTATGGGAGTCTTTCTCTTGACAT
Organism: Carlito syrichta; assembly: GCF_000164805.1. Taxonomy (NCBI): domain Eukaryota; kingdom Metazoa; phylum Chordata; class Mammalia; order Primates; family Tarsiidae; genus Carlito; species Carlito syrichta. The sequence goes on along the minus strand of NW_007236708.1, from coordinate 337 downwards.
CCAAGAAACTGTAATTCTAGGTCACCAGGAAATTTCTTGGCGACTTGCTGAGAATTAAGCAGGAATTTCATTAATGGGAGTCCTAATATACAGAACACTGCATGACCTGGTGCTATGGAAGGATAAGAAATCTTGCTTACCCGAGTCCTCCATCCCAAAAACCTACGGAGAGGCTTGGTAAGAGATAACCAACAATCAGGGTTTTGGAGTAGGTATCTGGATAATGGGAGTCCTCATATACAGGAAACTGTACTGTCTATTGCTTATGAAAAATAAAGGATCTGGCTTACACCTGTCCCCAATCCCCCAAAAAACTTCAGGCTGTCTTGCTAAAGGC
>NW_007236707.1:0-1196 GCF_000164805.1 Carlito syrichta | reverse complement strand
AGACCAGAGTTACATCCAAATATGGCAAGAAGATTCTTTTATCCTGTAATCTGGCGTTAATTGTCCGAAGAACCCAACGTACTTGGAGTGCCCGATACCCGTTTACAACATTCAACAGGACCAGAATGTTGCTGGAGTCCTGAAATGTCTGATTCGTAATATCCACATGTTAAATTGCTGGGACACATTTGAGGAGCTCGAAGCCTTGTTTCTTGTTTGTCCCACAACAAACACTCTGGGAATTTTTTGTATTGAGTACTCTTACAACAAAGATTCTTTTTTCTTCCTTAGTTAGAGGCTGTGTAGTGTCATGTATAGGAGGACTTGATTTCCCTAGATTCTTGTTTTAAAACCCTGATTCTTGTAGAGTCCTTAGTAAGACGCCATGTAGATTTTTTGATAGAGGAACTGTGTGAAAAATATTTTTTTCTATTTTCTTAGCAAGAGGCCATGTAGTTTCCTGTATATGAGTACTGCTATTACCCACATTCAGGTCTCAAATCCCTGATTCTTCTTTAGCCGACAGGAAGATGCCCTGTGGACATTCAGGAATGAGGACTCATATAACCCAGATTCCTTATTTTTAGCAATAACCGTGCAATTACCTGTATATGAGTACTCCGTTTCCCAGATACATGCGTCGAAAACCTGATGCTTGTTTAGACCTTAGGAAGACGTCGTGTAGTTTTTTGGGGATGGAGTACACATGTCACCCAGATTCCTTATTCTTTCTTAGGAAAAGTCTGTGCAGTTGCAGGTATATGAGGATTTCATTTCCCTAGATTATGCTTCAAAATCCAAATTCGTGTTTAGCCTTTAGCAAGACAGCCTGAAGTTTTTTGGGGGATTGGGGACAGGTGTAAGCCAGATCCCTTATTGTTCCTAAGCAATAGACAGTACAGTTTCCTGTATATGAGGACTCCCATTATCCAGATACCTACTCCAAAACCCTGATTGTTGGTTATCTCTTACCAAGCCTCTCCGTAGGTTTTTGGGATGGAGGACTCGGGTAAGCAAGATTTCTTATCCTTCCATAGCACCAGGTCATGCAGTGTTCTGTATATTAGGACTCCCATTAATGAAATTCCTGCTTAATTCTCAGCAAGTCGCCAGAAATTTCCTGGTGACCTAGAATTACAGTTTCTTGGATGTCAAGAGAAAGACTCCCATAAAGTTCTTGTGGAATTGGAACCCAA
>NW_007236706.1:0-767 GCF_000164805.1 Carlito syrichta | reverse complement strand
GCTGCCTGTGGGTTTCTTGTAGATGGCTTTTATTATTTTGAGGTATGTTTCCCGTATGCCTAGATGTCAAGGGTTTTTATCAAGAAGGGGTGCCGGATTTTATCAAAAGCTTTTTCTGCATCTAATGATATAATCATGTGGTTTTTGTTTTGACATCTGTTGATGCATTTAATTACACTTATGGTTTTACGAATGTTGAACCAGCCTTGCATCCCAGGAATGAAGCCTACTTGGTCATGATGGATGATTTTTGAGATGTATTGCTGAATCCGGTTTGCTATGATCTTGTTGAGAATTTAAAAAACACAATTTCATTCACAATAGCCACAAAAAAAATGAAATACTTTGGCATCTTCCTAACCAGAGACGTGAAAGACCTTTACAATGAAAACTACAAAACACTGCTCAAAGAAATCAAAGATGACAGAAACAAGTGGAAAAATATCCCATGCTCATGGATTGGAAGAATCAACATTGTGAAGATGTCTATCTTACCTAAGGCAATCTACAAATTCAATGCAATACCCATCAAATTACCAGCAACATTCTTCTCAGACCTAGAAAAAACAACACAGGAATTCATATGGAAACACAAATGACCAAGAATAGCCAGAACAATCCTCAGCAAAAAAACCAAAACAAAGCAGGTGGTATCACATTACCAGACTTCAAACTTTACTATAAAACTACAATCATCAAAACAGCTTGGTATTGGTATAGGAACAGGCATATAGATCAATGGAATAGAATTGAGATTCCAGAAGCTG
>NW_007236705.1:0-793 GCF_000164805.1 Carlito syrichta | reverse complement strand
ATAAGAACCTTAGAAAAGGAAAGGAAATACTCTCATGGAAATCGGACTGGCATCCAATTCCTGTACAAAACCTGAAACCCACAGGACTTAAGAGAGAAGATAGACAAATGGGACCTTATTAAAACTGACAAGCTTCTGCAAAGCCAAAGAAACCATCAAGAGAGCAGGGAGACAGCCTACAGACTGGGAAAAAGTATTTGCCAGCTCTAGGTCTGACAAAGGCTTAACATCCTGGATCTACAAGGAACTGAAGCGTACTGAAAAGAAGAAAACAAACAACCCCATTATAAAATGGGCAAAAGACATGAACAGACACTGCACAAAAGAAGACATTCGAGAAGCCAACAAACACATGAAGAAATGCTCAACCTCACTAATCATCAGGGAGATGCAAATCAAAACCACACTGAGATACCACCTAACTCCAGTCAGAATGGCAATTATCAACAACTCAAAAAATAACAGCTGCTGGAGAGGGTGTGGTGAAAAGGGAACACTTCTACACTGTTGGTGGGAGTGTAAACTAGTGCAACCTCTGTGGAAAGCAGTGTGGCAATTCCTAAAAGCTCTAAAAATTGACCTTCCATATGACCCTGCAATCCCCCTACTGGGAATATACCCTGAAGAACACAAATCACTCTATAAAAAAGATACCTGCACAAGTATGTTTATCGCAGCATTGTTCACAATAGCAAGAACCTGTAAACAACCATGCTGCCCATCAAAAGAGGACTGGATTAAAAAAAATGTGGTACATATACACGATGGAATACTACGCAGCCATAAAAAAGAA
>NW_007236704.1:6293-10963 GCF_000164805.1 Carlito syrichta | reverse complement strand
CTGCTGGAGAGGGTATGGTGAAAAGGGAACACTTCTACACTGCTGGTGGGAGTGTAAACTAGTGCAACCTCTGTGGAAAGCAGTGTGGCAATTCCTAAAAGCTCTAAAAATTGACCTCTCATATGACCCTGCAATCCCCCTACTGGGAATATACCCTGAAGAACTCAAATCACTCTATAATAAGATACCTGCACACCTGTGTTTATCGCAGCATTGTTCACAATAGCAAGAACCTGGAAGCAACCATGCTTCCCATCAAAAGAGGACTGGATTAAAAAAATGTGGTACATATACACGATGGAATACTATGCAGCCATAAAAAAGAACAAAATCGTGAATTTTGCAGCAACCTGGATGGAACTAGAATCTATAACACTGAGTGACCTCTCACAGAAACAAAGATCCGAGTATCACATGTTCTCACTCATATGATGGACCTTGAACATCCAATGTAATACTATAAGAAAATGACTGACGGTACTGGGAAACTATGGGGTGGGAGGGAGATGGGATTAATGGTAGCAAATATCTGTCTGGGGATGGGGAAACACCTCTTATCAACAGGGTGCCTGAATGAAATGTAATTGCATACCTAACCCTTAACTGTACCCCACAACATCATAATAAAAAATATTAAAAAAAAAAAAGAAAAAAAAAAAGAAAGCAAATTAGGACTATAGAGCAAGAGTGAGAGATTAACCTCCCCAAGGTAGAGGAGAAGACCAAAGTTAGGAAACATGGCAGCCAAATTCAAACAGCCATGTAGACAGGTACAAAATTTTTATATAAACTTGAGGTCTGTTCTTTATTTTATTAATAACCACTGAAAGAATAACTAAAATGAGGCGATTAGGACATATTTTATAAACCTATCAAATATTCTGAATGTGACACCCTTATTTCTTTTTTCTGCTTCAGAGTTTCACTCTGACACCCAAGCTGGAGTGCAGTGGCATGATCACAGCTCACTGCAGCCTTGACCTCCTGGGTTCAGGCAATCCTTCTGCCTCAGTCTCCTGAGTAGCTGGGATTACACAGACACGTGTCACCACGTCATTGGGCTAATTTTTTTGTGTGTGTGGACATGAGGTCTCATTATGTTGCTGGTCTCAACCTCCTGGGCTCAAGCAAGCCTCTTACCTTGGTCTCCCAAAGTAATGGGATTTTAGGTGTGAGCCACCATCCCAGCCTGACACTTTGGATTTCATAGAGTACCTTATTGCTTCCTATGGTTGTACTGCGATCTATATTAGGAGTTTATTGCTATATAGGAGTACAGAAACTTACCTGAAATAAACACTATGTGTGAATAAGAACCTTGAGTATGATGTATGATGTAATATCACCAATGATAAAATCAGATTTTTTTAGCTTGAGTCTCTTTTTTATGTTAGTTGTCAGTGGTCTTTAAAAAAAACTTCTATTATACTCAGATCTGAAAATGAATGTTAGTTTTCAATTTTATAAACATAAATAGATGGAACATAGGACAGAGACAATAAGAAAATCAGCGGAGCAGTCTAGAAGTTCAACAACCTAATAACAGATGTTCCAGAGAAGACAAAACAGAAAACTTCCCAGAACCAAAGGAAGCGAGTTTCCAGATGGAAAAAAGTCACTGAGGACCTGGCAAGATACATGGAAACAGACCCACAGCAGGGAAATCATAGTCAATTTTCAGAACACTGAGGATAAGAAGAAAACCCTATAAGCTTCTAGAAAAAATAAATAGATCACAAACAAAGGATCAAAAGCGAGAACGATTTTAGATTTTTCTACCACAAGAGCAAAAGTTAGATGATGATAAAGCAATGTCTTCAAAATTCTGAAAAAAATGATTTCTAACCTCATCAAACTATCAATCAAATGTGAAGATAGAAGGAAGACATTTCAGGCATGTGAGGTCTTTGTAAAATGTACCCTGTCTCAGTAAAATATTGGGAGAAGTAGTTCACCAAAACAAGGGAACAGACCAAAAAAGAGAAAGGTGTGAGCCACAGAGGATAGAAGCATTAACCCAGGAGAGAACTGAAAGGAATCCTATGCCAGAAAAGGGAGAAACCAGGATGACAGCCCTGCACCATCAAGTGTGACTCAAGAGACAAGTGTTTTGAAGGCCATTATCCACAGGAGATGGAACTATCAAGTGCCATCTGCCCCCAGATTCCTTCTTTCATTGCATCATCTTTTGAACCTCACAATATTCAGACTAGGCGTGGTGGCTCCTGCCTGCGAACTCAGCACTTTGAGAGGCTGAGGCAAGAGGATTGCTTGAACCCAGGTGTTCGAGACCAGTCTGGGCAACTGGTGAGACCTGGTCTCTACAAAAAAATAAAAAAACTAGGTGGGTGTGGTGGCACATTCCTGTAGTCCCAGCTACCTGGAAGGCTGAGGTGGAAGGATGGCTTGAGTCCAGCAGGTTGAGTGCAGTGGCCATGAGTGTGATGCCAACTCAAAAAATACAAGACATTCAATACAATATTCAGGTAATAATAAAGTTCCTCTCATGGCCCTGCCCACTCATTCCCTAGAAGATGGCTCTCATAAGCTCTTGGGAAGTTGAGCCAGCCAGACTGTGACCCAGAACTTTGAAGTCATCACCAAACATTGGCAATACTGCCCTCTTTTTACTTAGCTAGGCATGTACCTGCAACTCAACTTTTTTTTTTTTTTGTAGGACGAGGTCTTGCTATGTTGCCTAGGCTGGTCTCAAACTCCTCAGCTCAAGTAATCCTCACCTCAGCCTCCCAAAGTGCTGGGATTATAGGTGTGAGCAACCACACCCAACCCGATTTTTACATTAATCGTGCAAATATATAAATAACTGTTGAACAATCATAACCCAATTGATTGAAGAAAAAATAAGGGGATAAAATAAGAAAAATGAAGGAAAAAATAAGGAGACAAGTGTTTTGAAGGCCATTATCCACAGGAGATGGATGTGTTAAGTGCCATCAGCCCCCAGATTCCTTCTTTCATTGCATCATCTTTTGAACCTGACAATATTCAGGCCAGGCACGGTGGCTCATGCCTGGAACCTCAGCACTTTGAGAGACTGATGCCACGGAAAGATAAATATCCCACTGTAGAGAGTAATAAGAAACAACTGACAAACCTGGGGGGTCAGTGGAGCAAGCATAGCTGGCTAGCAGCAGGGAAGGAGGCTGAGAGCGCTCCCTGTGGGTGTGCTCCCTCCCCAGTCAAGTCACTGTGGCCCAGAGGGGCCAGTGGACGAGCACTGGGTGAACCAAGGGAACAGATTAAGACCCACAATCACGGCCACCTCTCCCACCACCATCTGTTCCTTCTGAGTCGACACTGCGCTGAGCATAACGATGCTCTCATTTCACTCTCGTGGTAACCCTCCAAGATGGTATTATCCTCTGCACTCTACCAAAGTGTAGGGAACTTGACTCAGTCTCCCAAGGTCACACAGTGGGCCAGGATTCAGCAGAACCCACGGCTGCCTGATGGCGGATGCCCGTGCTCCCGACCCCCAGGCGGACCAGGGAAGAGACCAGATCTCAAAAAACAAAAAAAAGTATTAAAGGTAAGCCACCTAACAGGTCTTAACCTCATCATTTGTTGGGGACAAAACCATATTCTTTTGTGCCAACAGCCATGTAATAAGAATTCGCCAATAGCAATAATAATTTTCTCACCAGAAAAAAAAAGTGAGGGAGTGTAATAAAGGGAGAAGAGAAAGTGAGAGATAACGGGGATAGAAAAAGAGACTCCAAGAAGAGAGGGGGAATGGCCAAAATCAAACCAAGTGAGTGAATAAAGCTGCATCTCCAGGGGTCTCTGCGATTCCTTCTTGGGATTCAGCAGGCTTTATTCCCACAAGAAAAGATTGGGGCTAAGTCTGCAGACCCAGCAAAGGTTTGTTTGATGAAATGATTAGAAATAAACAAGTCACTCAAATTCTGTGAGCCTCAGTTTCCCAATCTGTGGGGAAAAGAAAACCTGCTTCCAGGCTGGGCGTGGTGACTCATGCCGGCAATCCCAACACTTAGGGAGACAGAGGCAGGAGGAGTGCTTGAGCCCAGAGTTTGAGACTAACCTGAGAAACACAGAGAGACCCTGTCTCTATAAAAAAAAAAAATTAGCCCAGTGTGGTGGTGCATGCCTGTAGTCCCAGCTACACAAAAGGCCGAGGCTGGAGGATCACAAGTCCAGGAGTCAGAGGCTGCAGTGAGCTGTGCTCATTCCAATGCACTCCAGCCTGGGCAACAGAGTAAGATCCCAACTCAAAAAAAAGGAAAGAAAGACAAAGAAAACTTGCTTCTAGGACCGTGGAGGGTCATCTTGGGCCAGACAGCCATAAACTTGGCAACGGGGGTGATTATCGTGTCTGTGACTCCCTTTCCAGCCCTCTGGCCACACTGATCTGCACTGCCCTATGACCTGTCTTCCTCCCCACCCCCAACCCCACCCCAAAGGTGACCTCCTCAAGGGCAGGAATTCTGTCTCTGCTATTTCACCCTGTGCACGCCTCTATCTCGACCCACACGGATGCCCAGTGGCTGCCAGGCGAGGGAATGGCCTGACTCCTGGGGAAGGGGACACTGGCTGGGGATGCACCTGGCTGCTACAAGTGACCCCACAGTACAGCTCATGGACAAAGTGCTCACAGTTCTTGCAGGCCAGTTTGTAGAGCACCTCCTGCC
>NW_007236704.1:4022-6000 GCF_000164805.1 Carlito syrichta | reverse complement strand
GCTGAGTGGATTGCCTGAGCCTGCAGGTTTGAGGCCAGCCCAGGAAACTTGGCAAGACCTCGTCTCTATAATAAATCAAAGATTAGTCAGGCATGGTAGCACGTGCCTGTGGTTCTGGCTACTTGGAAAGATGAGAGGGAAGGATCCCCGGAGCCCAGCAGGTCCATGCTGGGGTGGCCATGAGTGTGCCACTGCACTCCAGCCTGGGTGACGGAGTGAGACTCCAACTCAAAAACAAAAAAACACAACAAAAAACTATCGGGTGTGGTGGTGCATGTCTGTAGTTGCAGGTACTCAGAAGACTGAGGTAGAGCCCAAGAGGCCAAAGCTGTGGTAAGCTGTGATCGTGCCACTGCAATCCAGCCTGGGTGATACAACAAGATCCCACTTCAAAAAAAAAGATGTGTAAGGGTCACCCAGATGGCTGTGGGACTTTGGGGAAGGCGCATGCGGTCTCTGGGCCCTGCTTTCCTTGTCTGAAATGAGGAGTCATGAAGATCCATGCTTTACTGAGACTTTTTTTTTTAACACAGAGAAGCCAGGCTTCCATACCCCATGGCACCTACGTGGCCCTCTTGACTACACAATCCTGGCTAAGGGTGCAGCCAACTTTCTGGGAGAACAGAGAGTGAACCTTCCATGACCCCATCAGGCTCCTTGACCAGACAAAGCTGATGATGGGAGGAAAGGTGACTGGGTTTCAGGAGTCCCAAGCCCTTTGGGACCAAATACGCCTGCTCCCATAGTTGAGATGCTGGGGAGGCCCCGTGGGCACACACGCACAGCCCTGGCCGAGGTCCTGGGGCCAGAAGGTCCACGTAGCTCCAGAGATGAAATGAGCTCGAGGAACGGGAGTCTGGGTAAGGGTCAACACATAGACCAGAATGGCAGGGAAGGAAAGCTGTGACCCAGACAGCACCTGGGTTTCCTTCCCAGCCCCGATGACCTGCAGGGTAGGAGACGGGGCACGTGCTGGGTGCGAGGGCTGAACAGTGGGTGTGTACTCAGAGGCAGGTGTAGGCACGCACTGTGGCCAGGATTCTGTTACATAGGTCAGGCCCCAGATGAGCTGTAATGGGAACATGGCACCTGGGCTTTGCCTCGATGTGGAAGTCCTTCCAAGAGCTATGATGACAACGGCTTGAGAAGAGGAGGGAAAAAAAAGAGTCTGAGGAAGCTAAGCATGGTGGCTCATGCCTATAATCCCAGCACTTTGGGAGGCTGAGGTGAGAGGACTGCCTGAGCCCACAGGTTTGAGACCAGCCTGGGCAACTTGGCAAGACCTCACCTCTACAATAAACCAAAAAATTAACCGGGCATGGTGGCTCAAGCCTGCAGTTCTGCTACTTGGAAGGCTGAGGCAGAAGGATTGCCAGAGCCCAGCAGGTTGAGGCTGCGGTGGTCGTGAACGTGTCACTGCTCTCCAGCCTAGGCAATAGAGTGAGACTCCAACTCAAAAAAAAAAAAAAAAAAAAAGAAAGTCTGAGTAGAGGAGACAGAAAAGAGAAGGGGAAGTGAAGCCCTGGAGATGGCTGTGTAGACAATGCTGCAATGAAATCTGTCCTGTAGGGGGTTAGCTAGAGCAGGACGTGAGGCTGTGTGTCTGTTGCATCAACGGGGGTATTCCAGATGCTTCTATGTCCATAGGAAGGAACCAGAGGACAGAGAGTTGAGAATACAGAAGGAGACGGGGAATTTGAGGAGCAACGTGCTTATACAAGGAAGAAGAGGTGATCCAGGGAATGAACGTCAGGGGATTGGAAGTGGGGAAAATAATGCCTATTCTAGTTACTTCTGACTTTTCTATAAGTTGGCTGGGCGCGGTGACTCATGCCTACAATCCCAGCAATTTGGGAGGCTGAGGCAGGCAGATCACCTGGGCTCGGGGATTTTATTTATTTTTTTGAGTTGGAGTCTCACTCTGTCACCCAGACTGGAGTGCAGTGGCATGTTCCTGGCCACCGCAGCCTCAACCTGC
>NW_007236704.1:1650-4002 GCF_000164805.1 Carlito syrichta | reverse complement strand
CTTCCAAGTAGCCAGAACTACAGGCGCGTGCTACCATGCCTGGCTAATTTTTCATTTATTGTAGAGACGAGGTCTTGCCAAGTTGCCCAGGTGGGTCTCGAACCTGCAGACTCAGACAGTCCACTCACTTCGGCCTCCCAAAGTGCTGGGATTACAGGCTGAGCCACTGAGCCTGGCTTGGGCCCAGGGATTTGAGACCAGCTGGGCAACATAACAATAACTCATCTCTACAATTATTAAAAAAATTAGCCAGTTGTGGTGGCACACACTTGTAGTCCCAGCGACTCGGGAGGCTGAGGCAGGAGGATCACTTGAGCCCAAGAGTTAGAGGCTGTGGTGAGCCTCAATTGTGGCACTGCATTCCAGCCTGGGTGCTGGGTGACAGAGTGAGAACCTGACTCCAAAAAAAAAAAAAGTGTACAGGGTGAGGTCATTTGTTTAAAGTAAAGATGTGGGCAAAAGATATGTCCAAGAATGTTCATAGCTCTACTCATAGCATACAAAACCGGAAACAGCTTGTTGTCAGAAGAATGGGCAGCAAATTGGATAAAAATGGATAAGAATGTTGCCATGCTTCTCTGTAAGCTCTGGACCCCTCTTCAGTTTGGGGGAGGTGGATCCCCCTTCTTTAATCTACTTTCTAAATAAATCATATTTTCCAATCCAAAAAAATGAATTAAAAATTGTGGTCTAAATCTTTACAAATTATGCTAAAGTGTTCTACATAATCGATTGACAAGAAAATTACCTTTTAGATTTATAATGTGACTTTTCTGATTAAAAAAATGGATAAAATGAATTGCTAAAATGATACATAATTTAAAAATATTATAAAACATCAAATGTTAGTCTTGAGAAAGACTTTTAAGGTAAAACATTCTAGTGGCTTCTAACCTGACACTAATATTTCTTTAGGTCCTCTAAGCCTTATAATAACGTATCTATAACTACTTTAAATTAGAAACCTTAGCTCCTCGAAATAAAGATGTATGGACTAAAACAAAAAAAATTGTGTTCTACTCATATAACAGGAAATACACAGCAATAAAGAAAAAAGAAAAGCAAATGACCGCTACTCACAGCAGCGCGGATGACTCTCACAGGCATGAAGTCGAGTGAAAGAAACCAGACACCAAAGAGCACAGACTGTGTGATTTCTCGTCCATGAAGTTCCAGAAAAGGCAAAACTAATTAATGGCAAGAGAAGCTAGAATGGTGGTTGCCTGGGATGGGGAACGGGGATATGGAAGAGGCATGAGGAAGCCTTTTAGGGTGGCGGGAATGTTCTAGAATTTTATCTGGGTCGTTGTCACATGCATAGATTTTTAAACATTCACCGACTGTATGCGTTACTATATTTACGTTCTAACCAGTTTAAATAAAAAGCTTAAGAAAAGGGGTGGGGACCTCTCACAACACTTCTCCAAGCTAAGTATACTGAACTTCAGTTTACAAATAAGGAAGCCAAGGCTGGAGAGTAGAAACCAGATTCATAACCAAAGCTTCACGCTTAAGAGTTATATGTAGCCGGGCATGGTGGCTCTTGCCTGTGATCCCAGCACTTTGGGAGGTGGAAGTGAGAGGACTGCCTAAGCCCAGGGGCACGAGGCCTCGTGTCTATAGTAAATCAAAAAATTAGTTGGGCATGGTGGCACACGCCTGTAGTCCCAGCTACTTGGGAGGCTGAGGTGGAAGGATCACCTGTGCCTGGCAGGTCGAGGCTGCAGTGGCCGTGAGCATGCCATTGCACCCCAGCCTAGGCTCGACCCCCCAAAAGTAGTTATATGTACATGAAACCATAGTGCATAAAACACAACAAAGCAGAGCTGCTCCATGGGATGCCCACCTCAGCCCCTCTCCCGAACTCCCTGGGGTTCCAAGGAACAGACTTTGAAAACCGTTGCCCTACACCAAACTGCCTTCTTGGAACACTCAGGAATGAATCACCCATTGGGGAGCAAGGAAAAGGTCGGGGTCACCCGTGATCCACAGCTCCCCCACCCCCTCTTTCCAGCCCCGAGGCCCAGCACAGTGGAGGCTCTGTGTGTGCTTACTGGAGGGGCTAGGTGAACCCACCACATATCCATCGCCAGTGTAGACGTCCAGTGTCTGGACAAAAGGTGAAAACTCTCAACCAAGTCTCCAGGCTTGGGCTCTGGCTGCAAAACCAAAGAACAGGGTTGTTAGAGGTGGCACAAGACCTTGGAATCAACACAGTGAGGCCTCATCTCTACAAAGATAAACAAAATAGCAAAATAGCATGGTGACGCACGCCTGTAGTCCCAGCTATTTGGGAGGTTGAAGCTGACAGATTGTCTGACCCCAAAAGGTCGAGACTGCAGTGACATGTGA
>NW_007236704.1:0-355 GCF_000164805.1 Carlito syrichta | reverse complement strand
TGCTGTTCCTGTCGACCTACATCATTTCCTTGGTGGGGAATCTAGGAATCCTCTTTTTAGTCCAGATAGCCCCCAAACTCCACACACCCATGTATTATTTTCTTAGCTGTTTGTCATTTGTTGATGCCTGCTATTCACCCATTTTTGCACCCAAACTGCTGCTGAACTTCTTTGTTGAAAGGGAGACAATTTGGTTTTCCACATGCATTGTGCAGTATTTTTTATTTGTGTCACTCCTCACCACCGAGGGCTTCTTGCTTGCTGCAATGGCTTATGACCACTATATGGCCATTGTGAACCCTTTCATTTATACAGTGGCTATGACTAAAATAGTTTGTATTGTGCTTGTATTAGA
>NW_007236703.1:0-524 GCF_000164805.1 Carlito syrichta | reverse complement strand
AGTAGTGAGACACTGCTGGGGGCACATAACATTTGTAAGGCACGTGATCTCAAGTCAGACGAAGTGAGCACCAATAGGAGGCCCAAACTTCATCTCTATGATGACCACTTATGTACCTAACTCTGAATTATCCTCAAATCTTTAAAAGAAAGAAAAATTTTAAAAATTAAAAATCTCTTCTTCTTATTGCTACATAGTGTGTACATACGTACACACTATGTAGCAATAAGAAGAAGAGTTTTTATGAGATCTGTTTTTATGAGATCTGTTCATCAGTTGATGGGCATTTGCATTTTTTCATACATTGTGGCTCTTGTAATTAAAACGATTACAAATATTAGTGTATAAGTATTTTGTTAATATGTTTTTATTTTGTTTTGGATATTAAAGTGTGTTTCAGTTTTTATCTATTTATTTAATTTTAAGTTTTTATTTTGAAATAATTTGCACTGTATTTCAGTTGCAAAAATCCTGTACAGAACTCTTATGTGCCCTTTAACCAGTTAATCCCATCAGCATATATT
>NW_007236702.1:0-2554 GCF_000164805.1 Carlito syrichta | reverse complement strand
GGACTCAGGCAATCCACTCACCTCAGCCTCCCAAAGGCATGGGATTACAGGCTGAGCCACCGAGCCCGGCAACCTTTCCTCTTTTAATGAGCCTCTGATTAGCTTTTTATTTATTTTCTGACAAATTATACATCCTTCACAGATTTGTTTAGCAATAATAAAATGCCTACACGTATTTTCATTTTCCTGCGCTGATTAAATGTCCAAGATATTTAACTTCTTGTTCTACAAATTGTAGTTTCCTTTTAGAAGCTCTTAGTCCTTGCTGTCCCAAGAAATTAAGTAATTTTACAGTTGTTTTAGAGATGTGGGTTTTATCTGTTCCCAAGATTAGGAGATCATCTACATATTGCAAAAGGTAAGTGCCAGGCAAAGGCAGAAATCCTTCTGATACAGTTTCTAAAGTTTGGCCAAATGATTTAGGAGATTCAGTAAAGCCCTGTGGTAACACAGTCCAGTGATACTGTTGTTTTCTTCCATTCATAGGATTTTCCCATTCAAAGGCAATGAGGTCTCTACTCTTGGGGGTCACTGGGCAGGCCCAGAAAGCATCCTTGAAGGTTACCACACTAAACCATTCATATTCATAAGGGATTTTACTAAGGAGGGTATAGGAGTTTGGAACCATAGGAAGGTGAGTTTGAACTATTTGGCTTATTGTCTGTAAGTCCTGCACTAACTGGTAGGATTCATTGAGCTTCTTTACTGGAAATATCGGGGTATTATATGGTGACATGCAAGGTTCCAAAAACCCATCCTTAAGAAGACATTCAATTATCAGTTGAAGTCTCCTTTTCCCTTCCATAGAAATAAGATACTGTTTTCTACAGACAATTTCATTTGACTGCTTTAAAGAAATCTGTAGACCTCCCCTATTTCCTTCTCTCACCCACACTTTAGGGCTAATTCGTTATTCTTCTTCCTCTGTGAGATATGCCATTTGGACCTTAAGTTGACCTTGTTCTATCCCTACATTAAGGCCCATCTGGACAATTAGGTCTCTGCCTAGAAGATTTATTCCTGCTTCTGGGACAAATAAAAATGACCCTGTCATTGTCTCAGTTTCATTTTTTATAATCATGGGTTCAAATATTGGAACCGAAATCCTCATCCCTTTACTCCAGAGACTAGAAGCTTGTAAAAATTGAGCATTTTGGGGTTGGAAGATTGGGGAGGTATGAGCTGCACTGGTTTCAGGGAGGAAGATAGTGTCCTCCTCATTGGACTCCACCTTCAAATTTGTCAAGGGTTCCTGGTGGGGTTTGATAAAGGGGAACCCCTGACCTCCCTATTCTGAATCTAGTGCCGTAAAGGAGACTATTTCTTCCTTCTTTTTCAATTCAGGACAATCTCTCTTGAATCTCTCTCTGGTTTCTTGCTATGATAACACCCAGCTCCCTTTTGATTAAATTACCTTTTCATAGTTCCTTGTGGATTAAACCTTCCTCTAGTCTGTCCCTTTTGATACCAAGGTCTCATGTGTGTGTAGGGTGTTATCTCATTTCTTTTACTGAATTCCCTTTCTACAGTGCTTACCATGAGGGTGGCTCTTTGGTTTTGCTTTCCCTCATCTCTTTTAACAAACACCTTTTGTGCTTCTCTTAACAATTCCTCAATAGTTTTTCATTCCACCCTTCCAGCTTTTGTAACTTTCTTGCAATGTCTGGCCAATTCTTGGTAACAAAATTAACCTCTAGAAGGCCCTGTCCTACAAAGTCTTCTGGGTTTAACCCTGAATAATTTCTCATTTGATCTCTACATCATTGTAAAAAGCCTGTTGGAGTTTTTTTTTTTTTCCCTCTCTTACTGGATGTCAAATGCCTTTGAGACATTTGGGATCTCAGGGATAAGTCTCTGACCACTTTAATTGTCAATTCCCTTAAATCTTGCATTTTAACTCTATCTTCTGGGTTATTATTATCTCATACATGGTCTGCGTTTGGATATTTCTGTTCTTCTGGACCCGGGGGATGTTTCTGGTCCCAGATAGACATCGCAGCCCTTTGAACCATTCCTCTTTCTTCACCAATGAATAGAATGTTCATAATAGACATCAGTTCTACCCAGGTGTGTGTTTGTGTGTGTGTGTGTGGTGTAAATTGATCAACCTGATTAGTTAATCCCAAAGAATGATTTTATTTCCTTTTTGAAATTTCTTACTTCAGTACTAGTAAGTAGGGCATTAACAAAGCCAATTTCTTCCTACCTGAGGGAACCTCCCTTAGCAGGAACAGTTTTGACTCTATCTGGACATCCAGGGGAAAAAGGGAATTCTTCAATATCCCTTTTGCATTGTATAAAATCTCTTTTCAAATTAGGACACAGAGGTTTAGGACTTGAGGATCTCAATTCTTGAGCCCCCAGACTGTGGGAGACAGAACTGACTCTCCTCAGTTTCATTACCAAAGCATGACACAGAGACTCAGAGATTGAGGAAATGAAGCAGCTCTTTTAATCTCATTCCTGCAAGAATGGGTGCCTGTCGGGTGAGCAGGCACACCAAGGCAGTCACAGTCTGTGTATTTATGCCCTAAAGTGCAAGTTTCTACCCTGG
>NW_007236701.1:0-785 GCF_000164805.1 Carlito syrichta | reverse complement strand
GTTTTGGTAAGATGCTTGTTCATTTTCATTTGTTTCTGGGGATCTTTTAATGTCCATTTTGATTTCTGTATTGACCTAGGAGTTGTACAGAATTGTCTTATTTAGCATCCATGTCTCTGAAGATTTTGGAGGAATTTTATGGGTGGTGTTATTTATATTTATTCAACTGCTATCTGAGAAGGTGCATTGCAGTATTTAAATTTTGTGAAATATGTTTATACTTGATTTATGGCCAAGGATATGGTCAATCTTGGGGTACATTCCATGTGGTGATAAGTAGAAACTGTAATCTGCGTTTGTTGGGTGGAATGTTCTGTAGGTGACAACTGAGTCCATTTGATCTAATGTCTAGTGGAACTTCTGCATCTCTTAGCTAAATTTTTGTTTTGATTATTTATCTTAGGTTGTTAGTGGGGTATTTAAGTTCCCAGCTATGATAGTGTCAGAGTCAATATTTTCTTTAGTTTACTTAGAAGCTCTTTTACATAAGCAGGTGCTCCTTTTTGGAATGCATTTATGTTTAAAATGGATATTTCTTGTTGATGGATCAATCCTTTTTTTATTATGTTGTGCCCATTTGTAGCGTTTAATATGTTTGATGGCTTAAAGACTTTTTTTCTGATATTATGATCACAACTTTTACCTTCTACTGTGAACTGTTTGCCTGAAAATTTTTATTCCATTTTTTAACTTTGAATCTGTTGGCATCCTTTATAGTGTGAAGAGTTTCCTGGAGGCAGGGAATTACTGGGCCTTGTTTCATTTATTTATTTTTATTCAGTCAG
>NW_007236700.1:0-722 GCF_000164805.1 Carlito syrichta | reverse complement strand
TACTCAGTCAAGCTAGATTTCATCACCAATGAATATTTAATATCCTTCCCAGATATTCAATCCATAAGAGAATATGTTACTTTGAGATCAGCTATACAGAAGATGCTGAAAATGTACTGTGCACAGAAGAGAAAAGAAACAAAAGAAAGACCATATGCTTCACAATATCTCAAACACAAAAGTAGCGGAAATCACAGCAAATCTGCAGAAGAAAATACGCAATATATGAGCACAAAAGCTAAAAGAAAACAAAACAGCCTTATAAGAGGAATATGTCAGGGGAAAATTCTCACATTTCAATATTGAGCACAAACATGAATGAACTAAATGCACCACTGAAAAGAAGCAGAATGGCTGACTGAATAAAAATAAATAAATGAAACAAGGCCCAGTAATTCCCTGCCTCCAGGAAACTCTTCACACTATAAAGGATGCCAACAGATTCAAAGTTAAAAAATGGAATAAAAATTTTCAGGCAAACAGTTCACAGTAGAAGGTAAGAGTTGTGATCATAATATCAGAAAAAAACAATCTTTAAGCCATCAAACATATTAAATGTTACAAATGGGCACTACAAATGATAAAAGGATTGATCCATCAACAAGAAATATCCATTTAAAACATAAATGCATTCCAAAAAGAGCACCTGTTTATGTAAAGGAGCTTCTAAGTAAACTAAAGAAAATATTGACTCTGACACTATCATAGCTGGGAACTTAAAT